>NC_041369.1:9894683-10087211 GCF_900634415.1 Cottoperca gobio
GTGTTACAATGGGCTTTATCATGGACTGATGACTACTCACAGCTTGGCTTTGACAGTTAATGCTCTAATGCTCCTTGTGCATAGCTTGTAAAGGGATATACATGAGCTGGCTGATGGCAGTCTTAATATTTTGTTCATGAGCCGTGCTGTGGTTCAGTGACGAGCCTTCCAAGAAGAAATATCAGTCTGACACACTTCTGCTCATATCCATTTCATACAAGATAAAAAAACATAAGGCTTCACTAACTCGACACCTTACCAAATGCTGAGGGTATTTGATCTTTTCCTACATAAATAATGTTTTTACATTTTACCATGCTGAAAGCAAGGATTGACTTTACAAATCACTATAACAATTAATCGATTCAATCACTGCAACTGTTTGTGGCCTTTTAGATTTAAATCTACCCAGGCTTCCCTTTTACACACAAAATATGGGGTGGAACATACACCTCCAGTCTTTTTAAGGTAGAATTCAATTACAGTTGTAAGATTACTTTTACACAGATAATGTAATTAATGAATTAAATTATCTAAAGAAAAAATATTTTAGAACTTATGTTGTGATACTAATTTTAAAATAAGAAGTTGTGCACTATTTAGTGTGTAAGTCTTGTCATATAGCATCAATGCTCAATATCATGCTGATATGATTTCCTCTCTATTGTTGAATGTATAACTAACACTGATTGACTCCAGCATTTAACCTTTTTTCGTGTGTGTGGTCTTTACATTCATGCTGTGACATGATAATGAAACTGTACTCTATCGTCATATCTGTGATAATCATAGATCAGGCACTGAGCAGTTGTCAATGATTTGCAGGCTAATACCAACAATGCTAGTATGTGCAAATCTGCATTTTCAGTCATCAACATTGTTGGAGAATTCACACCAAGTAATTGTGAAGCTGGTTTATAAAGAAGCTAATATAAAGCATGTTTTAACATGTTTGTGAATTCAAAAGATGAACAGGGCTCATAATGGATTCAAAACAGTGTTTACATACTGTGTGTGTGTGTGTGTGTGTGTGTGTGTGTGTGTGTGTGTGTGTGTGTGTGTGTGTGTGTGATCGGTCACTGGGTTGTTTTGTTTTTGCTGGACATACAAGTGAGCATCTTGTTAATAAAAGGTGGAACTTTTGAAAGGTTAGACACAATACTTTTCTTCTTTTAGGGAGTGGTTGGTCTGACCCAACCGATCACCTACTCATAATTGATTAAGTGATTTAATCTATAAAACTGAGTTCCCTACAAAGAATCAATCAAAAGCACCACTTTAAATCTTGTGTTTACCAAGGATTTGGTCATAAGTTTCTTCGGGGGGAAAAAAAAGGTAATTCAGCATGAAAAATCCTTTATTAAAAGAAAATACTAATTGACTAAGACCAAAATGACTGTTTAGCTGGCTTTTTTGACTAAGAGAGGGTAGCCCTACAAGGTTTCCAGTTGTTATGATTATAAGACACTAGTTTGACAGTTGAACAAAACCAATTCAACTTACTGTTTGCACCTATTGTGTGTCCCTCCTTTTTGTTAAATGTAGTTTTATGTAGTTAGGAAAGCAACGTAGACCATCTCAAATTGTTTGACAACGGCTCACCGAATTCATAATCCACTGTTTTAAAGCATAGAACGAAGCCTGTTTAAAATATTTACCTTTTTATAAAGGTTAAAGGAATAATGACTCTCATTCGAATACTATAGATTTATGAATGTATATGCTGTTGCTAATTGTAGATGGAAAGCAAGCACAGTGTTGTGCAGTTTCAGAGGCCAATTTCTCAAAGCATTAAGATGGAGATACACGTAACGGCAAAAAAGTTAGCAGCTGTATTATCAGCATAATGAACATGCAGCTGCCGGTAATGACTTAAGTGAGCCACTGTATTGTATAACATTCTCATTTAATTTGTCTAGGTAGACTTTTGGCTCGGATATTGTTTGTCTAACTAGAGAATAAAAACACATTATCACAGACAATTAGACAAAAGCCATTGTTTTTCCTTCCTAAAATGTAGAGCAAACAGCAGACTCGCTCTAGATTGAGTTGCAAATGGACAAGCATGAGATTTTCTCCCCCACTGACTTCATCCCCTTTTATGTTTATTTGTATTTTGAGATTGTGTGCCAGACTGATGGTTCCATAGCAACTAGCTAACAGGTGGAAAGGTGGCACAGTATTTCTGTGCTGCTGAGTCATGCACACACAGTGCTGTTAAAAATGGTTCTAGACATTGAAATACAATTCAAATCATTTTAGTTTAAAACTAATGTTTGCAATATTGGCTGTTACATTATAGTCATAGAAAATATATATTTAATTGAAGATATAAAATAGAAGATAGGATTTGCAAAATACTCAAACTAATTATTTGTTTCATCAGGTCTTAATCAAATCACTGACAAATTTGTGATTTAACATTCCATGCTGCCCAAACTCCATATTTAGGTTCTAGCTACAGACTTTTAGCATTGTTGTTATAATATGTTGGCCAACAGAAGCAGATTGCAAATCTCAGCAGAATTAAGACTGGATGAGTGGATTTGATTAAAAAAAAAAATAATAATAATAAAAAAAAAAAAAAATCAACTTGGTTTTAAATTTGAGAGATATTGTTTGTCCTGAGTAATATTAACATCATTATTATCAATGTCATCAGAGATCCTGCCTAAATTGTACTTTATTGCTGTCCGAAGTCATGGTCCAAATTCATGTATCGCACTTTTGATAGAACAGAAAACTTGATTCCCAGTTTTGCTTGGATCATGCTTGTGCACGAGGACGTGCTGGGGCATGTAAATGCACCAACAAAGGTTGTGTAGTAGACTGCAAGGCAAGCAAGTAAAAAAGGGATGTAACGATCACACAGGATTTCAAGTAAATGCATTCAACACGCATATGAGAACTCAATGATGCACATAATGCGTTTTTAGTGAGAAACACTGAATGCAAACATAACTTTTGTCTGTTTACAAGAAAACTCCACAGGGTACGTTTTTAACCGAGACAAATGGCCAGGAAAATAATTTAAAGCCAAAGGCTAAAAAACAAGATGTGCACAAAATATCAGGATCTGACAATATAATGCACCTTAAAAAAACATAGTGCTCAACTTTTGAGTCAAAGACCTGTTGACTCGGCACTATTCGACCATCAGTCATAAGCCTTAAAGATAGGAGACTTTTATTGAAATGTTATTGTACTGTATTGTCAAGTGTTTGTGTTATCCAACCCCTGTAAATTAATAGCAAATACAAATGACCTAACAATGAGATGTTTTTAGTATTTCTTATTTTTTTATTACTGTCGTTTACCATGAGTGCTCCTCTCTCCTACACACTAATGGGGTCAAAGGGTACTTTAAGAGTCGTACCTCAAAGACTGATTAAGCACTTACTTACTAAAAAAACAAATGGCCGCCACACAACGATCTGCAGTACCTTATGTGAATGCAATTAAAGTGTAGAGTATATAATTAGATAAAAAGTGATCTTAGTATTTTTCAACATTTACATTTTTGCAAAGGTCGGTCTTTTCTTATTGCCTTTTTATGTTTACTTTTCTGACAATATAGAGGCAGTGTGTTTCAACTGCTGACTCTGACTATTTACATTTTTAACTAACAAAAGAAAAATACCCTGGACATTTTCACTTTGAGTTTACACTAGACTTGTATGATGCTGAGTGTCTTACGGTGAAATAAAGTTTGCCTAACCAAATGCTTTGCTTGAATATATATTTCCTTGATTCCTGAATCCTTACATTTCCCTAGACATTTTAAAGATTGACTACGTCACTCAAAAAGAAACGCAATACTTACTGACATTGCAGCAATGAGGTGGGCTTACTGTACCATAAGTTACTACTTGGGTGTTATAATAAGTTGATTTTGAAATGTTAAGTCTTTTTCAAGATGTTGGTGTTGAATGTTAAACAGTCTGAACTGTGGCAATGGGTCCAGGATGTGCAGCAGTGTTGTTGAAGGCACAGGGGGGTATGTTGTGTCCTCCTTGGGTTGAGACCGGTCCATTTGAACCCTGCGATCTCTATCGGCTTATTGTTCAGCTCTGGCTGCGTCCCTCTCCAGTGATGTCACAGCATTCCAGGGAGCGGATAAATGAGTTAGTGTTAGGGCAGATGAGCAGCATCGTGAACGCTGCTGGTAGTAGTGGGTCGAAGGGCACAAGTAGCCTATAGCAGTGCAACTGTGCAAACACACTCACCAGAACACCTACGCACCTTCTCCAAGCCTCAGTCTGTGTGAAATATGAAAACCATTAAGTGGGATTACCTGCAGATCAGGATGGCTACATTTTTATAGGATGGAGAAGGTACTTTAGATTTCAGGCACTCGACTATCCTGCTGTTATTACAGACATGTGAACTAACCACAGACACGCTCATGGACTTACGGCTGTGCTTTGCTGTGCTTTGCTGCAGTTCACTGCGGTGCGTCGCAGCAGAACGAATGTAGGGAAAACACTGGAATAGATATTTGCTGTTATTTTTGGCATTTATAGAGGAAATGCTGGACTTTTCTTATGTTTTGCAACTCCAGGACCACTGTATAGGTTATTGGGTATTTCCATAGCACATGTTGTTACGGGTATTGATTTGATGGCTAGTGTTTAATCCAAGCAATACTTTCCCCTGCCCCTCATATTTGCTAGGGAGTTGAAGTGGTCATTTAAATCCATTTCCTGACCTAAAGCATCCCTGTCTTAGTCAATGAATGTGAACCTTAGTGGTACGAGGACTCACCAAGAAGTCTTTATTTACGCCTTGAGATCTAGTGTATCGCTCTTCATTTCAGTAAACTGCTAAGATCATTGGGGCTCTTGCTTTTGTGTTGCGATCATGATGTTGTTAAGATTAATTTCTCATAGGACTGGTTACTCCTTATACAAAATTCATGCTCTGTCAATGGTTTTGATCATTATCCTTAAGGTAGCTTGTTGGATGTAGATCAACTGCTTGTTGTTTCTTACTGGAATTAATCAGATACCAGAAGGAAGAGTTTAAAGTAACAGGCAACATCTCTTGAGCCTAAAATATTAACAGTTAAATTACCCAATGTAATGTGAAAGTATTTTTCCAACCGTTCATCAATTCTCTGCAGCTTTTTGCTCATTGTCAAACAGACTGTAAGGTTGAGTCACTTCTGTCATGAAACCCAATACATGATTGTGCGTAGCAGTGTATCAAACAAGCTCAGGCAAGCTGAGTGTACGCTACCGGCCTAAGACAAAACGAATGATGAATTACACCAGTGACTGCTGAAGTAGAACATCTTGCAAGCTAATAAAGACCTAGATATTATTTCTTTTACAGGTGTTGGGGGACAGAATTATAACTAAAAGGAGAGTGGATATTTGACTAATTTCTTATTTGTCTGAAAAATGTCTCCAATGGGATGCCAGTGTTGCTCTGTCTTACTATAGTTATTTTCCTTGAATTCAGAACAAAGTTGACTATGTGTCATTTGCACAGAGTAACCACAAACAAGGAACAGAAAGTGTATTATGGTTTAAAACGTGCAGCTTTCAGTAGTCATGCATGTGGTCATAAACCACAGCATGTGACTAATGACAAGACAGAAATCTCAGCTTCTGTAGAAAGGGACGGACAATTTATCTTCTCTTCATTTCTGTCTAACTACTGAGGGGAAGGTACTCTTCAGAATGTGTCCATGATGGACACATACAGCACGACAAACTATGCTAGAATGCAAAAGCAATACTCGGCTTACTTGGTGTTCTAAAACCTTTGTCTCTTCTTTACAGGTTGTCAACATGTTGCAGTGAGTAATGCACAGAGTGTTGATATTAATAATGGTCATCTCGGGGGCGCAGGGATGCCTCAATTCAGAGAGCTGCCCGGCTCTGCAGCCCAATTCCACCTCCAAGGACTTCTGTTACTCTGCCCGAATTCGCAGCACAGTGCTCCAAGGCTTGCCTTTCGGCGGGGTGCCTACTGTCCTTGCCCTTGACTTTATGTGCTTCTTGGTGAGTCTTTGTATCAGTGTTTCCTTCACAGCTGTCAGAATTAAGATAAAATACTTCCAGGCATGCGTTTTTAAATTCTGAACACCTTCAAGAAGTTATGTAACTTTTGTGTTCTCTGTAATGTAAATAAAACGACGATATGTGTGTTGACAGCCACTGTTTATGTTGTACTTCTAGGGGCTGCTGGTTGTGTTCTCCTTCTTGAGAAAAGTAGCATGGGACTATGGGCGACTCGCTCTGGTGACTGACGCTGACAGGTAATTAGAAAACATTGGTCTGGAGGGTCTTTATACATATAACAAGTGCTGAATACACATTAGTGGTTACTATTTAATGCCATTGTCCAAAGTTAACTGTTTGGTAAAGGGTGCTAACCTAAATAACAATCCAAAATATGTTTTTGTCAGGTAAACTAATTTATTGTACATTTTATTTCTTAATTTTTGGTTCTAAAATGTACACCCTCTCTTACTTAGCAGTTTGCAATCTGTGGTGATCTTCATCCTTGTGTGATATCAGGCTAGTTACACACAATAAAGTATGTAACGCTTGCAAGGGTTTAGACGGGACTTTCTGTAGAGCCAGTGTAGAAAGCATCAAGTCAGGAGCCTGCGCTTGACGCTTCTGTTTGATACAAATTATTATGATTTGCCTATTGTCAGAATGTCAACAGGGACACAATATGACAAAAGCCTTGAGGCTGGTGACCCTAATTGATTTATCTACCAAAAACAAGTTTTATCAGTATTTCGCTCTGGCTGGCTGTTCATTCTGGATTTAGTATTCTGGGGTGGAGTTTTTTTTTTTTTGACGCAAGCAGGCATCACAAGCATGACACTCCAGACAGGAAGTTGGTGTCAGCAGTTTCCCTTTTAATTTCAAGAAGGCACTCGGACATTGTCATGCTTTGTCACTTGTTACATGGTTTGATTAACTTTGAGATAAAAGGCCAGACTGCCATTGGAATAAGCCTGAAATGGAAAGTAAAGAAACAAATGATTAGTTACCATTATTTATTTAAAGAACCCTTTTAGATCAATTTACCAGAACACTTAAAAGCTACTGTCGGCATCTTAGACCTGTTGACTGTAGTTATTATGATATGCTGCCAGATATATTGGGATAATTTGAGACCTATGTCTGCACACTGATCGAATAATGAGAATCCTGGTGGAAGCTGTCAACAAGGACTGATTCCACTGCTCCTTTTTTTTTTTTAACTTTTTGAATACTTTCATGATCATATTATGGAGAGGGGGAGCTCAGACATCGCTACAGACCTCTTTGACGCTGAACCCTGCAAAGTACACGACACAGTGCTCCATCACCTAAATCCTCCTGCTGTGTTTGTGTCATGTTGCAGCTTCACTATTTTTGCAGCTGCATGTGAGCAGAGAATGGGGTTGCAGCATGGTGGGAGGATGGGAGGGGGGTGGCAGCATGGGACACTTTTGAAACAGACAGGAAATGTAGTTTGTTGTCTCATGACACTGTGCCGACTTAAGATCAGCGTTTGTCTTTTACATTCTTGTGATATCTGAAAAGTAAATATAACCTTTACTAGGAAGCTTGATTTAAAAAGTGGGGTATAAATGTGATGCATCTGTAGCTCCAGCTCCGTTAGCCATGACTCTCAACTAAAATAAAAGAGAGGGTTATTTTACCATAGGCCATAAACACATTTAGATGGCTGTATAATGTATACCAGAGTGAATAGAAACCTTCATTGGTATGCCTGTGATGTAATATGCTTCCACAGTTCTTCTCTTAACCAGCAGCCTTACTGGCCAACAGAGCCATTCCCTCTTAACTAAGCTGAATGGCTTTGTTTTGCTTCTTTTTTCACCAGAAGAATGGATCAACGGTACAGTCGGCTGGATGATCGAGACTAGTATGTTATCACTCCATATCGTAGACTCACTGCCTTTTTTTTTCCTCTCCTTTCCCCTCTCTGTAGTTAACCGAACTCATAACTCTTCTCCAATCTGCCCACGCCACTGTGGGTTTCAGCCTGTTTTTCACTCTTGATGGTTTAGCTTTTTTTCCTCCTCCAGGCATCCCAGTGCCAGGCTCTTAATCATTCTGCCTCTCCTTGTCACTGTTGTACTTCTGCTGTTGGTGTGCCTGTCCTCTCTTACTGTCCTAATCAGATCTGTGTGTACTAATCTGTGTATTGACCTCTTTATGAAGCACGGACTTCCTCTGTGTGAGCGCACCGTATGAGCCGCACAAACAGGATGCATACAGGGAGAGGTAATGCTATGTTGATCATAGACAGGCCCTAACACGGTACAACTACAGTATACCCTGTTTCCTCAGAGCTAAAACACATTCTGACTTCTCACAGGAACGTGAGAGAGGAGGACTGACGGTGGATTAAAGCCGCAGGCTCTCTCCTCATTCCATTAGAGATCTCTTAGAGCCCTGTGTGACGTCTTCCTTTTCATTTAGTATTGAACGCTGAGCCAATGATAGAATTCCAGCAGAGCCTGGGTCCTCTTCATATTCAGTTATTTATTAATTGTCAATCTCCGTGGGGAGTGCAATCAAATTTGTATACATTATATAATAAAGTATTGAGGCTGTGTTATGTCCAGGGGAACCTGTGGCTCTGCTAGACAAACTCCATAAATGTGCCTCTTTATGATCGCCCCGGTTCTGTTTCCTCCGTGAATGTTCTTTTCTGTAGAGCTAACTTTTTATCACTATCTTTCCTCTGACAGTAATGGTGTACTCAACCTGTGTAAAGTAGACTCCTAGTGCTGCATGAAATGTGGCTGCAGAGATTATACCTGTGGTTGACTGGTAAACCGACCAAAATCCTGTGGCCAGCCCACACAGGATAAACGGGTGAATCTCTTCAGTTCATTTCAGAGCGTGTCTGTGTTTTGTGTTGTCATCCACACTGATGGATATTCCACTGTCCTGAGACACAAAATAACTAACATCCCCTTATGTTACGTGGGGATGTTAGGTGGTTGTGTAACATCTTAAAAATGCTGTGTTGTGTTTTTTTTACACAGTGTGGCTTCTGCCTTGGCATCGGATGCACCAGAACGCTATGAGCGTCTCACTTCAGTTTCCAGCTCTGTGGACATTGATCAGAGAGACACAGTAAGTATGCCATTGTTCTTACAGCATACAATATAGTGTCCTTTCTTTCATCTACGATATACTGTATGTTGCATGTGATGACATGTACACTTTCAGTTCTCTGCTCTCTTCCTTTTTCTTTTTAGGGCTTCTGCTCTTGGCTAACTGCCATCTTCCGCATCAAGTGAGTCACCCTGCTCTCAGCATTTTGGAAATAGTAAAGATTGGAACACTAATGTAACTAGATATTGTATGTGTGTGTGTGTGTGTGTGTGTGTGTGTGTGTGTGTACATTTTAATAGCTGTTGAATTTGTTGTTGTGTTCACTCTGTAGGGATGAAGAGATTAGGGAGAAGTGTGGCGAGGATGCAGTACATTACTTGTCCTTTCAGCGCCACATCATAGGCCTGCTGGTAGTGGTGGGCGTGCTGTCTGTGGGCATCATATTGCCTGTTAACTTCTCTGGAAACCTACTTGGTGAGTGGTTTGGAATTTACTACCATGGAATCCTTGAAAATGTTTAAAACATTCTCAGTTTTGCTGTCTGTTTGACGAGGTGAGGTTGCCTTGCACCATTATATTTGTCTTTGTTGGTTTGTTTTTACTTTTGTCTTTTGTTTAGCTTTTTTTTTTCTCTCTCCTCCTCTTGTTTGTCTTGTGTGAGCAGCCTTCTCATATACAAAACTTTGCGATCTTCTCTAGCATGTAGGCCCTACTAATTGTATACAAATAATAATACGAACACACCAATTAAATATGTTGATACTTCTATGGTGCTTCAGACTAATGCCAACTATATCCGTTCAATCGTGGACGCTCGGTGTCAGGGATATTCGTTGGCTACCCTGACCATCAACCATTGATGCTTATTAATTTCTCTTTGGCTATGGAGCTACAAGTGGGAAGGATTGCTGGTGATTGACAAGTGATTAACTTGATTATTTCTTTCACAGAAAACAATGCCTACAGTTTTGGGCGAACCACTATAGCAAATTTGAATGCAGAGTGAGTAACTCTTATACCTTCACTGTACTGTAATGCCTTATGTTGAGTCTTTGTATGTTCTAATGCTGTGTCACTAAATACATGTACCCTTTATTTCCTTAGTAATACACTACTGTGGCTGCACACCACCTTTGCATTTCTCTACCTGTTACTGACGGTGTACAGCATGCGACGGCACACCTCCAAGATGCACTACAAGGAGGATGACTTGGTGGGTGGCATGGCTTCAGAAAATGACTGTTCTATATACTCCTTGTACACACAATTTTGTTGGTAATTACTTCCCTGTCTTAATTTCCCTGCAGGTGAAACGCACTTTATTTGTCAATGGGATCTCCAAATACGCAGAGGAGACTGAGATAAAGCAACACTTTGAGTAAGCACTCTTCAGGATCACAGATTTCCTGGCTCCACACGTAATATCTCACAATGCTTAAATCTGTCTGCTTATAAAAATGGCACACTGCTGTCGTCATGGCAGTAAACTGTATTAAGGTGTATGAGAGCCATGCCTTTTCCTGTTAAAAGCAGCGGTCTTGTGTTGGCCCATATGGCTGGGATCGCACAATGACAGGCCTATATGTGTAATTGTCCATAATAAAAGCCAGATGAGCAGGATCATGCAAGTCATGTGCCAAGACTGTCAAAGACTGAGGAGGGGGTGTTTGGCTCACCTACTCAGCCGAATAGTATTAATCAAAAATAATTTGATTTGGTCCTGCTCTGCAAAAAAGGCCACTCTCTTGAGTAAAAAAGAATAAACTTCCAATGAAAAATTAAAAAAGCCTTTTACAGTTTGTGGCTTGTTGCATTCATATCTTTTTTGTGACTTGCTAATGTTGTTATCATGTGGTGTAGATATGTCATCTATTGTAAACTCTATTGTAAACTTTTCTGCTGTTGTCAAGAATGCGTTGAAACTTATCCGGTCTTTGACTTCCTCCCTCCCTGCCCTTCTTTTATAGGCAGGCTTATGAAAACTGTGTTGTACTGGAAGCTCGTATCTGTTACAATGTGGCCAGACTAATGCATCTCAACTCTGAAAGGTAAATATGTTTGCGTGCGTGCGTGCCTTTTGACAGCATTTTAGGATGAACTTGGCTCCAGGACCTGACTTTGTTTCCATGAAGTAGCCCTTCCTCAGTCTGACACAGCTGATATTTTACATGCAGGAAGAAGACGGAGCGCAGCAAGAAATTCTTCGTTGACCTGCATGCCAAGGAGCATATTACCACCATGATCAATCCAAAACCCTGTGGACACCTTTGCTGTTGCATCATCAAAGGCTGTGAGCAGGTCAGACTGATATATTGTAGCTATATCTCAAAACAACTGCACCTTGTTTACAAGCTGATACTAAACAGCATTCTTCAGCAGAAGATAAAGAAGGCATCTATCTGCTGTTACAGTCCACAATAGATTAATGTGTAGAGTCGGGGCTTAGCTGGAAAAACAATGTAACATGCAAGTACCTGCTCCTAGAAAAGAAACCAAAACATTTATTTTCTCGTCATTAGTAAAACACAACTAATCATTGTAGCCTATATTTTTGTTTTAGTCACAATGCTCCTTGTGCAACCGTTACATATACGACTGTCCTTTGAAGTTGCAGTCATTACTGACCAGCATAAAGAGTAACAAAACATACACCGAAAATATTTAAAAAAACAAATAAAATCCCTACAAACTAATCTCCTAAAATAAACAATCATAAGATGCTACAATGTACCCTATATAATAATGGTTTCCTCATTCAGTGTGTAGTGTCTTTTTATGCGATTATTACATCAAAAGAAAAGCTGTAGTATTAGTTGATATTTATTTAACTACATTAGGAGATAATGATACAGTCGACCTTGTGTATTAAGGTCTTAATTGGAATTAAGCAAAAACGGAAAGCCAAAATCACTTGAGTCTGACTTGGATTTCATTGTCCATTTACAGGAAGAGGCAGTGGGCTACTATACCAAGATGGAGGCACAACTAAAAGATGAATACAGGAAGGAGAGAGAAAAGGTTAACAGGAAGCCCTTAGGAATGGCCTTTGTCACCTTCCAGAACGAGTCCATAACTGCCATGTAAGTACATTTACACGTGGTAGAATTGGTGAATGTGAATCTGTGTCTTTGGTTTTAAATTTGCAGATTATTTGACCCACTGTACTTTGTTTGGATTGATGCTTCTTTTCAGAATCTTGAAAGACTTTAACGCTTGCAAGTGTCAGGGCTGTCAGTGTCGCCGGGAGCCCAAGAGCTCTCAATTCAACGCCAAGCTCCACACACACAACTGGACTATCAGCTACGCCCCTGATCCACAAAATGTCTACTGGTAAAACACATTCAGGTCACACATTCTGTCTGCAAACCGGGCTGAAGAACAATTTTATTTTACTATTGCATAACTGCACCAAGTATATTAGGTGGATATATTTTGGCAGAATAAAAGTACTTGATGTACCCAGAGGGAATTCTACAAACAAACTTGTAATAACTTGTATGTAATGCTCGCTGAAGAAAAATTAGTCTTCAGTCCAATTTGAAGAGACTTTCTGACTCCAGATGACAAACTGGTTTTTGAGCTGCAGTACCGGTTAACTGGCCAGCTGTGTCCATAACTGCGGGTCATCGGCCAGTGTCAATCTAACCGCTACATAACCTTCATCCCACAGGGAGCATCTGTCAGTGGGAGGAGTCTCCTGGTGGCTCCGCTGCTTGATCATCAACATTGTCCTCTTCCTCCTCCTCTTCTTCCTCACCACCCCGGCCATCATCATCTCCACAATGGACAAGTTTAATGTTACCAAACCAGTGGAGTACCTCAATGTGAGTATTATATTTATGAGTGCAGGTCAGTTCAAGCATCTTTATCTTTGCCATACTGAGTGTTAAGTCAAACGATCACAGGCATGCTGTTGCAGAGACACAGGAATTCACTTCTCAATTCTTGACACAACATGTCCATGTCTCTCTGATCTGTCCTCCAGAATCCAATCGTCACCCAGTTCTTCCCCACCCTCCTTCTGTGGTCCTTCTCCGCCTTACTACCTACCATTGTCTACTACTCTGCCTTCTTCGAAGCCCACTGGACCCGGTATGCTTTACACTTTCTGCAGTCAATAATTCAGCATATTCAAAGTCATGTTGTCTTTACTCCCATTTGAGGTTTACTTTTGAGTGTGTTGTCCGTTTTTAGTTTTAACACGTCTAAATATTTCCTCTGGCCTTACAGGTCAGGAGAGAACAGGACCACGATGCATAAATGCTACACTTTCTTGATCTTTATGGTCCTGTTGCTGCCCTCTCTTGGACTCAGCAGGTATGGTTTTTTTTTTATGTCTGCCCTGCAACATAATGAAATGTAAAGCTATACATTAATTCATTTTGCGGATTCCTTCCTTTCCTTGTGTCTTTGCAGTTTGGATGTTTTCTTCCGCTGGCTTTTTGACAGAAGATTCTTGGCAGATGCTAAAGTGAGATTTGAGTAAGTAGCATTATTTTATGGACGTTTCAATACAACTCTCTAGTACTCGGAACAAAGCAGAATAAAGCGTTCCAAAGTTCTTTGGTACCATGACTACTATGAATTTAGTATGAAGAATCCTTATTTAATACACTTTTATTCAATTCAACCCTTTAGCAATACCATAACTAGGTCTCATATTTGCAATTCTGCATTTTTAAACTCCAATTTAAATTTGACTTCAGTCTATTCAGTGATACTGTCCTCTTTTTCAATTTGCTGTTAAGGTGCGTATTCCTGCCTGACAATGGAGCCTTCTTTGTGAACTATGTCATTGCGTCTGCATTCATTGGTAATGCCATGGACCTGCTGAGGATCCCTGGTCTACTTATGTACATGATCCGCCTCTGCCTGGCTCGCTCTGCAGCAGAGAGGAGGAACGTCAAGAGGGTTAGTTGACATCATTTATGGGTCGATGACCCATGAAGTAATTAAGTTTTAAAATTGTGTAATTAATACATCAAGCTAAAAATCAGAAAGCCAAGACTTAAATGTCATAAAATACATAATAAATGGGAATCTCTGCTTTTGATTTTAGGTTGTAAATATTTCACGTAATGTAGATATTGAAATGAGGATGTTTTAGATTTAGATTTAATATCTGAAATTGTGTCCACAGCACCAGGCCTATGAGTTCCAGTTCGGGGCAGCTTATGCCTGGATGATGTGTGTCTTCACTGTGGTGATGACCTACAGCATCACCTGCCCAATCATAGTCCCCTTTGGTGAGTTCTGCCGTTTATAACCCCTGCTGGCGTTAATGCTGTTTCACATCAAGATTGTGTGCTTATTAAATTACTACAGGAGAAACAAACAGAGGGCAGGGAGCATTCAGTGGCTCTGTTATTTATACAGAAGCTTATCAGCAGGCTTAATTGGATTAGTTCCTCTAATTGTTTTGTCTCCTTACTCTGTGCAGGTCTGATGTACATGCTGCTGAAACACCTCGCAGACAGGTACAATATGTACTACGCCTATCTGCCGTCCAAACTGGACAAGAAGATTCATTCTGGAGCGGTCAACCAAGTGGTGGCTGCACCTATTCTCTGTCTCTTCTGGCTTCTGTTCTTCTCCACTGTTCGCTCGGGTAAGATGAGGACTCCATCTACGGGCCACTAATGTCCTCACACATGCCCCAATTTATTTACAGCGTCTGCCACAGCGTTAGAAAGTACAAGCACCTGATGAATCCCTCCCCTTTCTTTCCCCCAGGATTTTCAGCTGCTACATCCATGTTCACATTCGTAGTTCTGATCATCACAATCATTATCTGCCTCTCTCACGTCTGCTTCGGACACTTTAAATATCTCAGTGCTCATAACTACAAGGTAACAAGATAGTCATCCTTGTATGCATATTATTCATGTTTCTTAATTTGCCAGTATTTGAGACTAGTATTTTATTCAGCTGCTTATGTTAAATGCATGTTTTCTGTCCTAGATCGACACCCTGGAGGTGGACGGCTTGGAGAATGCGAACGGACGTCCAGTGTGCGCTTCTACTGCAAGCAAAGCAGCAGTATGTATTCAGTCAAGTTTATTTTATATGAATATGAGCCTTCACATTAAACAGTGGAAAGAGATGGGGCATACTGCCAAAGATTGTAGGTGCTGACCATAGGGCAAAAGTCCAAACCGATCTAACGGTTGTTGTTTAACAGATCATATATGATTGGAAGGAAGAATGGATACCACTACCTCCGGACAAAGACACTTTTTTTATGAATCCATCCTATACAAATGAACATTTTTAATGATGACAAATGAAAACATGACATGCAACCCAAATTAATTGTATTAATAGCAATATCAATCTGTTGCTCAATGATAGCCTTAGACTTGAATTATGTTTACTTTGTGTAAAAATTCATTTTAAAGTTAAGTGCTTTAAGGCAAACTGTTGTTCAGTGAGCGTATGTCTATAGGATCAAGCTGTAGTTGTAGGGAAAACTTATCCTGAAACATAAAATGGGTATCGCACATTAACATTCTATTTCATTTCATTTTCTCTCCTACAGCAAATGTACATTGCTCAGGTTCTTCAAGACCCAAATTCAGAGGAATCCGTTTCAGGCAGTGGCGAGGATGACGGCCAGGGGTCCTCGCAGGACGAGGAAATAATCAATGTCGAAAATGGTCTGAATGAGGACTTCCAGTCTGGTGAGGACAGCCTCATTGATAATGAAGTGCGACACTGATACTGCCTGGAACAGTTAACATACCCTAAGTTTAACTTGAGGAGTGCACTGATTATGTGAATTTAACTAGGAACCAACAGTTCTCCAAAGCATCTCAACCTCCATCGAGGGACTTTACACTAACCTAAGCACACTGTCTATTAAGGATTGAATGGATTGTCGCTCAAGGACTCTTGCATTTTCTTCACTGGATCTCACCAAACCACATCTTCTGTCTGTGTACCTGCAGAGGGAATCTACTCTGATAAAGCAAGGAGAGCGACATGACATCCTTCTGCCCCGATATAGCTGAGGAAAGCCCCAAAACACTGCACATGGACCCATGAAAGAAAGACACTAATGCACAAATGAAGAATAGTTTGCCTTGTTTTGTAAGGGGAGTGATATTCTGTCTGTATTTCCTTAACATTATTGCACTTGAAAGAGAACCTGTCCTATAAGCTCGACTTTCACTAAGGTACTGTAGTACAGCATGCCTTCAAGTTCAAATGGTGGAGGGATGTTCCTATAATCCTTTACCAGTATCTCTAATTGTCTGCACTAAATGCTTCCCCTGAATAAGCAGCTGGAGTGAGAGGAGAATAAGAGTTTCCCACACCACCAGACAGCTTGGTTCGTGCAGAAGTGATGGTCTCAAAATGGTTCTTCCAATTCCATAAAAGCCTTTCAAAAAAAGAAGAGAAAAAAAAATCAAAGAAGAAAAAAAAAATGGTTGCTACTAACACTCCTGGACACTTTGACACTGTACAGCTTCGAAACTCTGGATTTGTAAAATAGCCTCTTTTTTTTTTACATGGTATTTATTTGTAGGCATTTAATTTTAAATGCTATCAAGCTTGATACACCCCTAAACTGTGGAAAAAGATAATTCATATTTTGGCATATTACATTGATCTTTTTGGCGTTCAGTCTCTGAGCCTGTGTTGGGGTGCTCCTACTGATGCTGCCCCCCAGTGTGGGGAAGCCCTTGCACGGGCTGCTGCAGGAGGACTTGAGGCCAGGAGCCTGTTGATCCTTTTGTGTTGATCAGAGGATGGAGAGAAAGGCCTTTTTGGAAGGTTTTTCTGGGTCTGCTTCATATGATGCTCATTGTGACTGGTTCTCTTGATCTGTTGTTTTTCATTTATATCTTTTTGTCCATATGTTTACGTCTTTATGGAGATATTTTGAAATTAGCATTCAGTGTAGGTGACTACTGATAGTTTTACGAATAAGCTAATCTATATCTCATCACTCAGTCCTCTTGTCAGGTCCTCTCCATTTTTATCATGTATGTAGCATATTGTTCCAGTTCTGCTCGAGCATTGTTAAAGTTTTACCATTTGCAATCACTCAATGCCCAGTTGTAGATTGTTTAACTCAAACTGCAATTTTGCTTGATAACATCAGATCTTTGGCTTGGTCATTCAAGAGTTACATCAGTGGGTGATGTCCACATCTAATTTTCAAACCTTAACTTTATGCTATTGAATACGACTATGCCCCCCCCCCCCCCCCCATTGAAAACAAAATGGAAGATGTATGCATTATGTTGCCTCTTGACTTGTGATAATGTAATTAAGTTTCCCCTCAATATTATACATTCCATTTGCAGATCCAGTTACTAGCTTTGTAAGGCCTCCGTCAGAGCAATAGTAATTTCCCGATCTGCCTCAGCCATATGAAGCAGCTTGTTTTCAGGTATCGGGTAGACTCGGACAACAACGCATACTTTAACGATGCAAACGTGCAAATTAACAAATTATAATGTGAAACAAAGTGCCCACACAGTTATGACCTAACTCAGGTTTTATCAAGCTTCTTGTTTTTGTCATTTCTTCCTTATTCAAAACACTATGAGCTGCCCTGTGAAACACAAAGATGATTGTTGGTAAAGCGAGGCACAGTGCTGCAGACAAAGTACCACTACAGTGTATCTATGGGCCAATTCTTGTTATTGGACCATAATATGAAAAATGTATTATCCAGCTGCTCAGAGAACCATTGTGGGAAATGTGCACTAATCTTACTTTCACTTATATGATTGATGGAGAAGGGCTTGCCCCCCCCCCCCCTGAGGGTGTAATGATGACAATGGTGAACCTTAAATGTTTCCATAATTTGTCCATGGCACCACATATGGGTAAATTATTATGGTACTAACATGAGAATTGTTTGACACCATTGAGTCTGGTGCTCTTCGAATCATGATACGGTGATTTTATTTTTTATACCTCTTCATTTTTATACCTCTGAGATGTCTTGAAATCTCTGAATGTGTCCTGTCAAAATGCCATCTACTGCCCAGCTCTGCGGGAGATACTTAAAAATCTCATCTGGTCTAACAACTCAAGTCTTTAAACGCAGAATGTAGATAATGTACGTGTGATCGCTGTATTTACACAGCTTCAAAAGGAGGGATCACCAGCTAACCAGAAATTATGAGTTTCATACTTTAACAAAACGTACTGGTGTCCAGTCCCATGTCATGGCATTTAATTTGAGTACAGATCTACATTTTTCAGTCTGATGGTTGCAATGATTTCCAGTAGTCTTTTTCTAATTCCAAGTCTAGGATCATCATGATGAATCCTTTTTATTTTAGATTATCTTCATAAGCTCTGTATAGACAGTGGGAAATGGATTGTTTTTGTAAACGGCCAAGCACTTTCTAATAGAAGTTCTCTGCTTGTTTCTATAATGTACTCAGAATGGGTAGTGAAATGTCTGTGTCTCAAGACTGTGCACAATTAGAATGTGTTTCTGTGTGCTTTGCCTTTTATAGTTTTACATTTTTCTAGATAGGAAGAGTAACAATAACCGATCTCAGCATTTGACCGTCTCATTTTATCATTTACAAAGGGCCGTCTGTACAACAGATATATACTGTGTATATCTGTGCTTCCCCCCCCCCCCCAGCTCTTTGAACAATAAATCTGTATTTAATCAAGTTTGTCGACAAGTTTCTTTTTCAACTATACCCTGGTATAGTCAGTTCAAACTGAAAAATAACACTGTTCCTCTTCACGACGTACTGTTGTTCATTTCACTTTACTCCGAATGTTGCTGCTCCAGCTTAGAGTAATGTCAGCAATCAAAAAAGGCTCACGTCAGCTTGTAACTTCTTAAAGCAATAGCTGGGTTCAGCCTCCATACTCTGCACTAATACAGCATATGCTCATTTTCAAGGTACTGTTTTAGTGGTATCCAACCAAACGGCACATTTAACCATTTTATACTAACAGGAAATGCAATATATGCAACATCAACATTTGATTGACGACATACTGAGATTTCTAATTATTTCCTGGTTGATAGGTCTTCTGCTTGTGAACATTTTAATCATAGATTTGTTTGTGTTGTAGGCCTGAAGAAAAAAGGCTATTTAACAACTCACTAGAAATTAGGGTAAACGTGAAGAACCATCTTTCTTGCGACCCCCTCAGATTTACCTTGCGACCTCTTTTGGGGGTCCCGACCCTGAGTTTGGGAAGCACTGATTTAACTATGTCGTAGGTTGGATGCGAAAAAAACACCTTATCAACTTTTAATGTAATTGTTTTATTGTAGTTAACACCGTATTTGTATGGAGAATATAAGAATGGAGGTAGATGATTGGAGCAGAGGTTGATGGGGGCGGGGGGTGCACCTCTCGGTGTCCGACACTGGTGGTTGCTGCTTGAGAGGAAAGTGCTGCTGCTGCGGTGGTGCGACGTGGAAAGACAGAATGACACTTATGTCTTTTAAAATCCAGCGACACCATGAGAACAGACTGTCAGTCTCCAGCAGGATCTAACTATGATATGTAGCACATCAGCGATCAACTGAGTCACCACTTGAAGAACAAGTCGACAACATGGACGGGGGCTTGACTGTCACTTTGATATCGGTTGTGATGTTTGTAGGTACTTTTGTACTTGGATTCCTCCCACTGTTGTTCAGACTTAATGAGGTAAGTGTTTGTTTTCTTCCGTAAAGTATCTTCAGCCGGCATATATTTTTCAAACTGTTCTCAAATTTCGTCACGATGCCGCAAAGAGTCAAACTTTATTCTAAACTGCAGGTTTTTTATATAACTTCAATGATTTACACCCGAAGATTATGTTGTCTTTATGTTCTTGAATGAGAAGCATTGCTTATTGTGATGGGCATCTGAAAAATCTCTTCAGTTTAGTTTTGTCTTGTAAATAACTGTGGAGAAGGATCACTGATCAGCTGAAAGTCACATGTCGATCCCCAGAAAAGCCTGCGGTTTGTCTCCATCCTGGGGGCAGGACTCCTGTGTGGGACAGCACTGGCTATCACCATCCCTGAGGGAGTGGGCTTACTGGAAGAGTCATGGAGAGGTGAGCAGAACATGCACCATAACCCAGTCAGGGTGCCAACCTTTTTTGGCTCCTGCTTGTTTAAATGTGACCAGCTACTCAATAGATTACTGTTGTGTTTTTGGCACCAGCCATTTATCATTTTGAGCCTATTTTTGTCGCACATAATCCACATCATCCTTACCCACCGAATGTCCACCTGTGTTTGATTGTAACCCCTTGAGATGAGTGATGAAGCACATGGGGATGAAAGCAGGCATAGTGGTCTTAAATGTAAGCTGCTCTGCCTTGCTGTCTTTTATGTGGATTTGATCAAAAGCTCTTCATCTTCTCTCTGCAGTGTCCTCCTCCTCTGATGAGCCATCCGGTCTGAATGCCAGCGAAAAAAAACAAAATGCAACTTCCACAGAGAGAGGCCTTCCACCTCGGTTCTTCATCGGTGTGGCTTTAACTTTCGGCTTCACCTTCATGTTTGTGGTTGATCAGATCGGAAGTTACTTCTCCATGCGTGGCAAGTTGGCTTTTACATTTTGCCGTATGTCAACCCTGCAGATATATTTTTTATTTATCACCATGATAAGTGCAATGTCTCATTTCAGGCCGAGCGACTCGTTTGCCTAACAGTGTCGGCATCACAGCCACTTTGGGGCTGGTCATTCATGCGGCAGGTACTTATACAGCGTAACATTTACTCTGCTCTTACTATGGACTTGTGTTTGCCTACGGTACACAACATGTTTCATGGAATTCCGGGCCACAAAGCACTAAAGTTGTTTGTTTCCTCATGTGACTCAGCATGTGATAACTTCATTGTTTGAGTCTTTTATGTTATAAATGACCTCTTTTTTTCTGAGTCTAGAGGCTTAGGTTTCAACTTTATTGTTCCTGGCTAAGACGTATCAAACCAGACTCATCCATCAGTTTGATATAATGTTTGTCTCTTATGTCTGGATTGTTGTGAACATTAATACAAGTTTTGTTTGCTTAAAGCTGACGGATTCGCTGTGGGTGCAGCTGTGGCCACGGGGCAAGTGACAGTGCAAGTTATAGTATTTTTTGCTGTGATTTTACACAAGGTGAGTTTCCCTGAGAGAACATTTCAGTGAAATATATTGTAATATGGATCACAAACAAGAAGTAACAGAAATTATTATCATCAGGCGCCTGCAGCTTTTGGTTTGGTCTCCTTTCTGATGCATGCAGGCCTTGAGAAGAAGTACATCCAGGGACATTTGCTGGCCTTTTCAGCTGCAGCACCTGTACTTGCCATCACCACTTACTTCATATTACATGCGGTAAAAAAAAAAAAAGCACTCGTCAGCTATCTTGTGTCTTATTATACAGTTTCACTTGGTGCTTTGGTGTTATTTGATCTGATGTGTTTTGTGTCTGCAGTCTGGCAGTTCATCTCAGAAGCAGCTCAGTGCGACAGGCTTGGGAATGCTCTTCTCGGCTGGGACCTTCCTCTATGTGGCCACAGTGCACGTTCTCCCCGAGATCAGCAGCAGCAGCAGGACGGGCCAACCCCCCTCTAACCTCCAGCTTCACACTGGAGCCGAGGCGCACCATCAGCGACACATGGGGCTCCTGGAGAGCCTCACTTTGATCCTCGGGGTCGGGCTCCCGATGCTGCTGGCTCTCGGGCTGCAGGACGACTGAGAAAGAAAGGGCTATTAAGTGTAGTGCAAAGGGCACAGTGTCACCACGCCTGAAAAGAAAACGCCTGCCACTGTACAGTGTTCACTATCTGTATGGCACAAGGACTGAGTGCACAAACTGTTACTGGAAAGAGAGTTTATTTTGCTGTGTTTTAGTCTCAGGGAAACTTGCTTTTGAGTCCAGCTTTTGTTTGTGTATCAAAAGAGCTCTCCGGTAGCGCTAAAGAATCTGATAGCTAATATATTTCCTGTGGGTGGACTGAGTTTCCATTCCAAGACTGAAGAAGTGTGCCATGTGTTGCCAAGTTTGAATTCAATAAGCTTTCTTAAGTCCCTTTCAGCGTCGTATCACAAAGATACTGAAAGTCTGAGAACATGATATGTTCAATATTGAAATCCCAGTAACTGGATTTACAGGAACAACCAAATCATCTGATACTGTAAGAGTTCTTAGACGCACATTTTAAAATAATTTAGTTTGTTTGTTCGTATAGTCAGGAGCTTGAAAACAGAACCGGACTTTCAGTCAATGAGAGTTTTTGTCAGTACAACTGTGGAAGCCACTTGGATGTGACATGAGCAACGATATGTAGGAAGTCCAGCAGCTCTTTAATTCAGTTAAATAAAACACGGGTCACAGAAACAGGTGGCTGACGGACGGTATTGTACATAACTGGGGTTATCAAGTGGGTAATTCCAATCACAGATGTTTCACTGTCTGTCAATTTAAAAATCAGGGTTATCTCTTGCAATAAACACTGCTCATGTTATGATGGCTTATTCGACCGCTTAAAGTCTTGCTCTTTTTAGTTTTCCCCACACAACACATTTTTTGTTGCAGTAGTAAACTACAGAACCATGTTAAATAAAGATATAGAAACAAGATGTCAATATTAAAGGCACGTTACACTTTAAAGAATGACCTATTTATTAAGATGTAATAAAACATTAAATACTACAAAGTCATAAACACTGTACATTTGTTATGGTCCAGAACAGAAGTGACACATTTGACATCAGGTAGCGGAGTAGTGTTTGCTCTGTTAGTGTTTTATTCTACGTTTACAAATGTCCTTCTACTTGAGTCCATGAGCTACATTTCTGCTTAAAAGGTTCAATGTGTAATTCCGAGCCACTTGCTCCAAACAAATAGGGGGCAGTATTTAATCTCTAACCTGGGTCCATACAATCTGTAATGTTTATATTTTAGTTGTAGTAGTTTGGCATATTTATTGTATTCTTATTTATTCTTTATTTTGTGTAATGCCTGTCAGTCAGTCTGTGGACAAGAATAACTGCTGAAACTCTGAGAGCCGGTCAGAAACACTGCTGTCTTGTAATCTTCACGTGGTGCTTATCTATCAGTTTACTGGGGCTGTAGTCTGTGTGACGTTACGTTAGTTTGTTTATTGGACTAAATCCAAAAGTGGCAGAAACTAAAAAACGACCCTCATATTCGTCTCGTCTTCCCGATGGCGGCGCAGCCGGGAGAACACATTGAACCTTTCATATTAAGTTTTGCTTAATCTACCCTACTTTGCCCTATGGTGAGACACTGACACAATTCAGTGTTAGGAATTAGTCCAAGAATGACTTATCTATTAGTATATACATATATTAAAATATATTCAAACCTTAGACTCTATACATGGTCCTTCTTATGTTAGAGGATATTTAAGTCGGCCTTAGGTCAAATGCTAACGTCTTAAGTGTCTCTTTTTCTGGTCAGGTCATCTGTCCAAAACCTATCGCTCATCTTTTAGTCTACCGGAGCTGACGGCCCACAGCTGCAAGATAAGAGTTAAGATGGGCCCAGTGTGCTCAGACTGGCGAGGTCAGGGAGATGCTGTGACTGTACTTACTTAGAATGTGTTGACTAGGATTGGAGGAGCCATCGAGGGGATCCATCTTTAGGTAAACAATTGATGGCATGCCTTATTTAGGATAAATATCGAGGGAGAGTGGCTGGATGGCAGAATGGATGGTGGCATACAATGTGAATGCATCTCAGTATTTGCTTGTACTGGACCGGACCAGTAAAAAAAAATCAACACAATGGTGCTAAACATCACATATTAAATTCAAAACACTGATGTCAGCCTTCAAGCACCCCAAGGACTTCCCTGTCACTGCTCAACTTTCTCTTCCAATTCCATGTTGGAAGTTGATCCCCCATCCCCTACATGTGTAACCATCATGTGTGTGCTGTATAAGCTAAGTGAAACAAATCTGTGCTGTGGCTCACAGAGTAGAGATATGTTGTTGTTACTATATATGGAAGCTGATTATACCATGAAGCATTGGGTCCATTAAGTTTATTCTATCAGACTTTTTTTTATAGAATATTTTGATCTGGTTGAATTGTTCTCAGCTCATAGACAAATGCAGCCTGACATGAGGGGTCCCAACAAGACATTGCTTCATTGAATGCGGTCACAATCCAAAACAAAAGGTTGGGAACCACATCTGTAAAGACCTGCTTTAGTGTTTTGAATCCTAATGGGAGGTCCCTACAAGGTGAGACAGAGCGCCATAGTTTCATTCTAAACCTTCATAAAATGAAATGTCACCGTCAAATATATGGCACATATAGGGACTCATCAAATAAGGCATTAACTTTGTTAGTCATTACACCCTAAAAAGCACAGCTCTTACATGATAATGACCCATGGCATGTTCCTGTGCAGCTCTGAAGCCCAACATTCATCCTCCAGCTTCACCCTGGTTATTCTAAACACATTTACATACTTGTATGACACGTCCTCGCTACATTTCTAGTTTGCAGGAGAGGTGTTCACTTATTCTTCTGCAGCTCTGGCTGAGTGCGTCATTTAATGCCTGAACTGTACTCAAACCTATGAGAGCAGGAGCTGATGTGGAGTTTCTGAAGTCAGGATGTTGTTAACAGGGTTTATCATCACTTTCATAGTTTCATGCAGCTCATGGAGGCAGTCAACTGAGCCTCCCGAGCCATCTGATCAAAGGTTCGACTGTGTGTCTGCTGTCTCACTCTTTGTCTCATGTGAAAGGAGGCCTGAGCCAGCCTGTGCGCCTCCTCCTGTATCTGCTCCCGCTGTCTCCTCAGCCGCTCCCTCCTCACATCCTTCATGAAGACGCAGCTCTCTCTGAGGTTCCTCGTGGCCGCCTCCTCTTTCTGCATCCTCTCCCTCAGCCTCTGGTGGCAGAGCTGCCTGTGTTTGTTGTGCTGATGTGTTTGCTGAGCTCTGTTTTTCTGCTGTGCCGAGGCGTGCAAGGTGGCTCTCTCCGTGCGACGCTGGCTCAGGTGGACCAGGATCTGTTTGTGTGTGATCTGCTGGTAGTTCTGCAGCTTGGCACTCAGCTGTGCTCTCTGAATCTGCTCCTCCTCCCGGGCCGCCCGCTCCTGCAGCTCCCTTATCCGAGCCTTTACAGCCTGGGCATGTTTCCCGCAGGAGTGCTGCAGCTTCTTCTTAAGTGTGCTCCTCATCTGTGCCTCCTCTTCCTCCACCTGCTGTGCTACCTGCTGTTTCAGCAGGATGTGCCGTAGCAGCTTGCTGTGATTTCCCTCCTGCAGCCTCTTTCTTTCTTGCTTCTCCTGCGACACTTTGCTCCTCCTGGCCCTCAGCTCCTTCTCCACTGCCAGCTGTCTTTCCCTCTCTCGCTCCCTTTTCTCTACTTCCTCCTTGTCCCTCAGCAGCTTCTCCTGGTACCGTTTGCGCCCCCCTGCCTCTTTCTGTGCAGCCTCTATCTTTTCTCTGCGTTGTCCCTCCACCTCCTCTTTCAGCCTCCTCCAGCGGTCTTCTTGCAGCACCACCTCCAGCTCCAGTTGTACTGCTTTCTCTTTCTCCTGACGCTCCCTCAGCCTCCTGCGGTCCCCCAGGTCCTTGTGCCAGCGTTGCATACTCCGCTTCAGTTCCTTCCTTCTCCTTTTCTCTGCCTGAGCCCTCTGAGCCTCCTCCTGCCTGCGGGCCTCCTGTCGCTCCTGTTCCTCTTGCTGACGGAGCCTCAGACAGGCCTGCTCCTCTTGGTGCTTCACCAACATGAGAGCTGCTATCTTTCGGTCCTTCTCTGATAGTGTGACACACATCTCCTTGTTGATGTCCTTGGTGAGCCTCTCCAGCTTCATCTCAGTGGCTGGGGTGTGTCGGAGGTCTCCCAGACTGAAGCTGCAGACTGTGCTCCTGTCTGGCTCTCTGTTAGAGTTCCTGCTTGTATATTCCCCTTTAAAGCACAGATCTGCATACGGAATGGGGCCCATTGTGTGTCTGTCCCTTGAGTGATCCTTCAGTTTGATGTCAGGCACCACTTCCAGGCCTGACACTTTATCACTGCCTGGCCACCTGTCCCCAGCAGCCTCCCGGATAATCCTCTCCCTCTCCTGTCGGCACATTTGTAAAAGCTTCATTCTCTCCTTCTCATAGGATTCATGCATGACTCTCATGGCCCCAAAGGGCACGTCATGCTGCTCAGCTATCAACTCGTTTAGCGATTTGATCAGAAGTTCAACAGGTTTGATGCCGAGTCGTGTGCATGACTCCAGTGAGCGGGGACTCGTTAAAACATACCGACTCCTCTCTGCTTCGGCCGAGTCAAAGTTGTTCAGGTCCAAACGAAGTCCAAGAGACGTGGACTTCCGCTCCCCCATGATAAAACAATTGTTGAATTACCTGGATGCTAATTTCAGGTGATCATTGCTTTTGCTCCCGTGCTCATCCCGTTTCGGCTGCATGCTTTCGGCTTTCCCTCACGGAGAGGTCATGGGGGGATTAGCTGCGTCTCTCCAGACAAGCGACGCTCTACTCCAGTGCGTAACCTCAGCTGTAAATGACAGAGCGAGATCCAGGCTTGAAATGTGTCCTCTCAACATTTAAACACACATGTGAGAACACGTTAGATAAATCACAACATATTAAAAAAATGTTTTTACTATGAGTAAAATAATAAATACGTATGGGCTAGGGTTTGATATAACAAATAAGCCTAGAGGTTACTGATAAATAAACGGGAAGCCGAAAACAAGCCACTTTGACAAATCATAAAAGACCCAAATAAAAGGGAAAAGTTCAACAACTTTTCTTAGACAAATGTTTTAAGTCATAACTATATACTTTTATGCAATAATTGTAGGATAAATACTAATATATATGAAACACTGTAAGTAAACATAGAACTTAATTTATTTTAATAAAAGAAACAAAAAATGTCAACAACAACACTAAAAAACTGTCCTTTCTCAATTCTCAGTTTGGACAAACAAATGCCATTGCCAGCACTGTCCAAAATTATCTTTGTGGGACGTTTCTTTCGTTCTAAAAATCCGTAGTCAACACCATAAATCCTGGAAAGCAAGTTCTGTTGTGATATCAAGTCTTTTGTGAGATATTCAAAAAGCAATTTGATCTCACACTGAGTCCCACCCTCAAGAAGGTCATGCATTATATCAAATGAGTAATTATTTCAAACATGGAAATACTTCAATGAGTTAAGTGTAGAAGTCTTTTTCAAACCATACAAGGAGATCAATTGTGGGTTGTCTTGGAGACACTTGTAATGCATATCAAACATATTTTCCACGAAGGATCAGTTTGGGATCTTCCTCACTGTATACTGTTTGAGAATTCCTCTTAATCAAACACTACTAAGACTACTAAGACTAAGGCCTTGGGTTTTCAGTAATTTTATATCATGTATCAACGGTTCCAGTATAACACCATCAACTTCTGGCTGCTGGGATACAAATTCTGACACATGAAACCAGTCAGTATTGTTTTAGCCTCTTTCTCAGAGAGTGAGACCGGTACTAGCTGGTCAAGCAGTCTGGCTCTCAAGTCTCTGACTCTGGGTGACTCCTTAATTTTCCCCACATCACTGTTATACACTGTTGTCTGCAAGAATGTGTAAAAATTCAGTAACGCAGCATCGTACGACAAATTAAACACAAAACGGATTTTGGAAAGTTCGTCGAAAGCCCCAAGGTTTGCCTGCCGTGGGATGAGATGCTTATCCATGGTGATGTAGAAGCTGTCAATCTTGCTCTTCTGACGCCCAACAGCGAGGAGGTATGGCTGCCGACCCTGCTGGTTGCGGAGATGCTCCTCCAAACTGCAGCATGACTAGGGTTGAGATAAAGAACCCTAACATTACACACAAGAATAATGTGCAGCCACAGAGAAAACTACATTATAGAAGTGATCAGTTATTCAAACATCTTCTTACTGGCTAGTGCAAGATGGGAATGCTTGTGAAGACTTCATTTCAATTTCATTCACTTTTTAACAACCCTTTTTACACATGTGGCTAAGAAGGTGATGTGACAATTATAATCACCTTAATAATGTAATTACCTTATGTCTAAGTCTTTTTGGAGATATGGCAAGTGCTTTAAACAAGCTAAACAAATACAACTCACTTGTTGTCTCATCAAGATCACTTCCTGTGGGACTCTCTGCAACAAGCGACGCAGCCCTGGGTGTTGAAGTAAGCCACTTAGCCTCTTTATGACATTTGGACTGAAGAACACATCCCATTTCTGAAGGAGCCTGGAGGATGTTTCATGATCAAATAGAGGGTGAAGTCTTGATCCACCTTACGAAAGAAGATATTACGTTACTACTACTACTACTACTACTACAGGAAAGCCATTGTAAACATTTCATTCCAAATGTACCAATCCTTTGGTATCCAGGAATCTTGGGAAGGAGGAGAGGATATCAACACCTCTGCTTGGGTCATTAACAAGCGTCTGACGGTGCTGAAAGGTTTCTCTCATCTTCTGAAAAATCAGGGAATTGTCTGTGGTATGGTTGAGCAAAGACATGTCCCCTTGGCAAGCATCCCCATCCAGCTGTCTTTGTACATTAACAGCTCGTTGGACATTTGGGAGAAGTGTCCATAGGGCTATTTGGTGATGGTGCAGATCCTCGACAAATCTTTCGTTGGATTGCTTTCAAACGCCAAGAAATGTATCCTGTGCTGCCTGCAGCATCATGGAAGTGTTCCTGAAATAAAACTAAAAAATATTTTGGTCATAGCCTACATAGCCTTTCTTGGTATATGGATCCTTTATGGAACGACGGTGTCACTATCCCAAGAGCATACTCTTCTCTTATAGCTTTAGTGGAGATGTGCCCGAGAGGAGATATTCAATTCCTAATCAAAATTTGCACAACGGGCATGCAGTTATTTGGCACAAATGAAACAATATAAAAAACACACCATGATTTTCAATCATGCGAGCTACCAGTATGTTAACCATTTGTCTTCTTGTGGCATCTTTTAATGTTTCTATTGTTTGGTATTCCTGTAGTACTTCTTCACCACCAGACTTGCCTCAGCGCAGCTTCAATCAACTAATAAAGAAAACATGATAATACAAAACATAATGATAAACAGCTTTTCTAGAGAAAGTGTTAAGAGACTACTGAGAAACAAGCTTTGTTATGACCTGTTTAGCAGACACTGCATCAATTACAACCACTAATACGGCCCTTCTGTACTTTGTTCTGGCCCGCAAGAGGTTGCCTGCAAATCGGGCTGGCATATAGGCTATAGCATAAATAAAACTAAAGCCTGATTCACACCAAATGCGGCAGAAACGCAGGTGTTTCCAGTCCACTCCGAGCTGCAGCGGCTGTCTGGAAAAAAGCGCACTCTGTCCGCACCTGCCATCGGCTCAGTCAAGCTCACGCTGCACACTGGGTTGGCGGGCCACAGAGAGTCACAGCCTTACTTTAGCTCGGCACGCTAACAACACGCTTCAAGATGTCTCTCTCCGAGCCAAAGAAACCTAGAGTGATCTGAAGCCTCCGAATGGACTGACAAATATTTATTTACTTTGCCAGCCGCAACAAGTAAAAAACTGGTGTTTATCGTGCAACAAATGTATTTCCGTGATGAAAGAATACACCGGGAATCGGCACTACAGGTCAAGTCACGGCTCGTTTTCTGCCAGGTGTCCCGTGGGCTCAGAGGAACGGAGAAGGAAAGTACAGGGACCGTTAGCATCATTTAACGGAGTCAAGTGGCTTTTGGCTCGCTTTTGCACGGAACAAGAGAGCCACGATAGCAGCCCTGCTTTTTTTTAGTTCTCTCCTCTCCCTTTCTCTGCTGAGTCTGACTGACTGTAGGTGTGTGTGCGCACGTGTAGCGTGGTTGTGATGTGAACGTGCAAAGTAACGCAGTAAACACGGAAACGTGCACATAAACAAGATGCATATCATTTAATAAAAGAGCTTCTGTTCAATGTGAAAACTGAGTTCTGAATATTAAAAAAACCCAAAAGTGTAATTTCTCTCACTGACTCAAACAGGCTCAAAATGACAAGTCTGATATGTTTGTAGTTCTATAGGACTACATCACCTGACTTAATGTGATGCATTCTTAGTGTAAATGCAAAGACAGATCTATGTTTGACAGATTCAAACAAGCCTACTTACTGTTAAATTGTAAACATGTGTAAGATATGTATGTTATTGTGAGTCTGATGCTACTGTTTTACTATGCTCTATTTGCATTTAGTATTTCATTTTATGGATATGGACTTGTTTTCAAAGCACCTTATGTATGCTTGGAAGTGTTGAGGATATTATAAACAGGGCTACTTACTGGTAATGTGGTGAATACTGTTTTATTATATTCATCTTTTCTTTCTACATTAGTGGACATTGACCTGTTGGGGAAACAACTCTTGTGTCCTTGGTTTTCAAGATGCAACATTTTGCACTTTTGTGTGAAGCCTTGTAGCCATAGCCTTCCTACCGTTTTGAATGGAATTTAATTAAGGTGATACAAATAACAAGAAAAAAGGGGATGCACGTGACTAGTTCATTTCATAACTATCTAACTAACTCAGTAACTATTAACACTACTGTAAGTAAGAGTTATTTGTAGTGATTCATTGAAAAAGTATTGTGTGGCCCGTTTTCGTCAACATTGATGAAATGTTCCTTCTGTCTGCCGCACAGGTAGCTATGCAGAAGTTATCTGAAAATGATGGATCTAGTTTAACAATAACCCGCGTTGAGTTTACTTTCCGTGTGACCTTTGCTGGGACTTGAGCGATAACAAGTATTAACGTTACCTTGCTAATACAACTGAATCTGCTAGCTTACATCGGCTAACGTTGGCTTTGACCAAAGATGCACTGAAACTACCTGAAATGAGATTGTAACCTATTCAGTACTTCCGTGTTTGCGTAAACGGCTGTTCCGGCTGAAGTTTTCTTTTGGCTTGGCTTGGCTTGGCTTGGTTTGGCGACCAGGGTTCATGTTTTTTATTGTATTTCCGCTGCTCTGGTATGTTTGTTAATCACGTAGACTCTTTGATGTAACACACATGATGTGCTTCGTTGTGCTATAATGTAATGTTAGCCTTAAGCTAGTTATTCCGTGTTGCAGTAGCTAAAGTTAGCTCTGGTTAGTTCCCATCTAGCACGAATACAGTACGACACCGGTAAGTCGAATGCATTATATTAATCACATTGTGTTAATCGACTTTCATTAAATCAGGTACTTGCAGCATTTTGCGCTTGATCTACCATGTAAACGAGCTAGAGTAGCTGATCTGTATCTTGTCTTACCTAACGTCTTTGGCTAAACTTTCAGAAAACCGCCGATGTTAGGTTTACCCGTCGCGAATATAAGGTTAAGCAACTTGATAATTGAATCCACAGGCAGTTTGTCCTGAAACTCTTTCTTCAAGAATTGTTGTCAGAAGGTAATTAATGAGCTATAACATCCACAAGCAGAAAGGTACTTTGTTTGTATTGGTCGTGTTTGCAGCAACGTGTTTCTCCTCACAACACACAGCTCGTCAACTAACTGACTGAGGGAACATGAAGAGGGCCAGAGGCGGTGATAATGAGGAAGCTCCCCGGCAGAATGGCTCTGCTAGCCGGAGGAAAGGAGAACAACAGCAAAGTGACGGGGACAACAGTGGCGGTGACTTCGGCCCAACTGACATGCAAGACGAAGACAATGACCCGGGACTCAGGAGAGAAATACGGAGCAAGTACAGAGACCTCATCAACTCAGTGCAACGTGAGTAAAAGACGGCAGTTTGGCTGACAGCCGACGTTGTTGTTGTTGTTGTTGTTTATTTGTTGACACGTCTTTGACGCATTTCCTTTTTGTGTGTCCCCCCCCCCTCCAGAGAATAGGGAAGACATGCTGAGTCTCTCCAACAACAAGCTCACAGAAGTTTTAGAAGAGGCAAACAAACTTTTTAAAGATGGTAAGTGTACAACCACAGACATGTTGAATGTGCCTGTTGCATGACCGCAGGGGTGTTAATTCATTAATCTGAAAGTGTCGACTACACAACAAATTTTCTCAATCAGAGCAAATTCTTAACACTAGCATCTGCATTGAAATACATATGCATCGGAGGAGTAGTAATAGTGTAATGTTTATATTTGTATTATCCAGAAGTAGCAATTCATAACTGAATCACACATCATCATCATCATCATACATCAGTTTGTTTCACTGTGTTCCCTGGCAGTCCGTCAGGCGAGAGAAGCGGCTCTGGATGCTCAGCTCCTTGTTGTGGCCACAGACCTGGGAAAGGAGAAGGCCAGTCAGCTGTTCGCTGAGGGCACTGCTTTCGATGTCTCTGCTTTTACTGAGCACCTTGTGAGTGGCCAGTAGACTTGTGCTGTGACCTACCACAGTGTCAGCTGAGGAAAAAACATAATTTCCAACCCTGTTTACAGTATTTCACAATTCTGTTTTAATAAGTCCCTTTCATTGATTGGAAAACGTAACATCCTTGCTGTCATGATTTCATATAAGGCTGAGGTGAAGGATTTTTCTCTGCTACGTCAATAAAGAGCCGACAATTAAATGTATAGAACCATGTGACCTAAGCCCCCTTTAAGATCACAAAATTATAATATTCCAGCTATATTGTTATAACAACATTCACAGACGGTTTGCAGTCTCATATCCTGATGTCAGTGTTCTGTACCTCTCAGCTCTAACGAGGAACTCTTGCTGTTGTTATAGAAAAGTCTCACTAAGATGCCAACTTCCTGTTCTGTTTTGGACGGGACACTTACGGCTTTAACTTTTAACACAACGCAGTTGATACAAAGTGTCATACTGGACAACACGCAGAGAGAAACCTAACACAAAAGTAGGACACAGAAAGCAACATTATGAACTTATAACAACAAACAATGTAGAGATCTCTCTTCTTCTTCTTCTTCTTCTTCTTCTTCTTCTTCTTCTTCTTCTTCTTCTTCTTCTCAGCTGTCCTTCATGGGTCTCAACCGACTAGAAGACGGGGACAACGAGCAGCAGAACGGAGGTGCAGCTGATGGCTACCTGCCTCAGGATGCTTGGCACAGAGTGGCCAAGAGAGCAGAGGGCTGTTTCAGGGCATCACCCTCCTTCCACTACATGTGAGTGCCTGAGCATGTTATGCGTCAGTCACTTAGGATGATGCAACATCTTGTTGTTGTTAATCGACTTTTACAATTAGAAATCACAGGAGGGAGCACACACTAATCCTACAACAGCTGTTGATTTGTAGTCTTGTCTTGAAAATGTACATAGTTTAAAGTGGCAATAGACTTTTGCTGTTTAGTTTCCACAGTTATCATTACTGCGGCTGTTCTGCTACCTGGGTACAGCTACTATAAACTATTTTGTTGAGTTGTTTCTCAGGGTAAGCAGTGATGCACTGTATATGTCTAGGGTTTTTATTGTGAAAGGTAAGAACAGAAGGAGTGTAGCTGTAATGCGCTGCCGTTGACAATGTGGGAGCAATAAAGAGTTTGCCGTCTTGGTTCAGACATACAGAGTCTCCGTGTTAGACTTTTATTACCTTCATAAGTTTAGTTGCAACTCCAGCGCTCTCCTCTTCCTTTGTGTGCCGTAAATCAAGCCTTCATTTCCCCGGGACATCGTACCCGAAGGCAGACAGAATTGCATACCATTTACTTCATAATGATGCGTCAAAGCAAAAAAGTGGTATATTGCCACTTTAAACAGCTTAACTATTAATATTATTTATAGGGCAAGTGTTGCATTTCTCCTAGATTATTTCTGTCCCTCAGCTCTGACTTTTCTGTCCCTGACCTTTTCACTCCTGTGGCTCTTTTCATCAGGATGGGTTCGTTCCATGCAGAGCCGCCTCCTCCAAAGCAAAAGATAGAACGGCAAAGGAAGGCCCCCAGCAAAGAAGCCAAAAGGATAATGCCTACTCAGGTAGCTAAACTTTCACTCCCAGGGCTTCAATTATCTACATGTCAGATAATAAAGAATCTAAGACACCCTTGAATACAAATGAATCAGCCTCCCCTCACGCTGCGAAAGTGACTTATTCGATCAATTATCTGTCCAAACGTGTGGGTCTTGATGTCCCACATACTTACTGCATCATGTTCATGTTGTCTGTCAGCTGAAGAAAATGGAAGACTCTCATCAAGAAACGACCGAGAAAGAAGTGGAGAGGATCCTGGGATACCTGAAGACTTATTACCAAGACGATCGTGAGTTTGAAGCCGACCATCGGACGTTACCGCTTCATCGTTGTGTTAATGTTATTTGCTCATGTTTCTCTGTTTCTGTCACAGCAACATCACCGATATCGTATTACGAGTTTGTCATCGACCCCAGGTCGTTTTCCCGCACAGTTGAGAATATCTTCCACACGTCTTTCCTCATCAGGGTGAGCTGCCTTTGCTGATGTTTGTATAAACTGAGCTTGTCCGCCCTCTAGTGATCATTAACAGGTGTTACACTGTTGTTTGTTTTTCAGGATGGGCTTGCGCGGATGTATCTGGATAATGCCAAATTCCCTTGTATAGGTGAGAAGATGTTCCATTTTGTTGTAATAATCGGACCAAAGAAAATGTTGTCGTGGAAATTTTAATCAAGCCCTTAAACAAATGACCAGTGAAGTCTATAATACTGAAATGACGATTCTTGAGAAGTTAAGTTGTCTTTTAAGTATTTATGCTGTACAGAAGGATCATCAATCATACAGAGTGCAAGCAGTCTGCGTGAGGAAGAACCCAGAAAAGAGAGTGTTCATGTATCTTAAGACAGAAAGGGGAAGGAGGGGGGAAGGATTGCCACAGTACGCCCACAAACAAAGAGAAAGGAGCTGTGGAGAGTTCCCACAGTTGCAGGTGTTAGAGAAGACAAAATAAAGAGATGAGTAGAGGGGAGAGGGGAGGGGAAGAAGATGGGAACATTTGGGATAAACGGAGAAGAATATGGTTGGAATAACATAAGGTTACAGATCAGACAGGGAGAAAGACAGAAGTTAATTGAACTAAGTATTAAACAATACAAATATAATATGGACATATGAAACTTTCCATTACAATGTCTTCAGGTAAATTATTTTCCAAGCGTGTTTTTGTGTCTCAGCTCCTGTGGAGGAGGGAGAGGTGGAAGCTGGAGGATCGTGCAGCCGTAAACAGTGCATCGTCTCGATCAGCCCAAAAATATGGAAGGTCAGCAAGTTTTCCCTGAACACAGAGGTTTTAATCCAGCAGCAACACAAGACCGACATTAAAAAATGATTTCATTGTGCCAACTGTTTTTTCTTTCCTAGGAGCTCATAGAGGCCTTCGACATCAGAGACACATTGATCCAGCCTTCAAACACACACAATGAGTGACGGACCCTGCCACTCTTTGTTAGCTGAAGCCGAACATTGTTTTTAGGTGTGTTCCTTTTTTTTTTTTTTAACAAAAGACAAATTAATATAAATTTGCAAAAGCCGAATTCCAGTGTAGGTCACTCTGGTGAACACGTATCATAGTGACTTGAGATCCTAATTACTCCGTTTCACATCTTGTTTTAATTTGTACTTTTTACTGTTTTTAAAAGTTTGAATAATAAAAAAAAGAAAGAAGAGAAAGCAGGTACTGTTTTAGTTTTTTATATGGAATATGAGTGAATGCTGTTTTATATGTGATTCGGTAAAACCTGGGGTCAACCTCATGCATTACATATTTAAAAGTGCTGTGCACTTCCCTGAAAGACGGAGAACAATCCGCATGTGTGTGCATATTAAGTCCATGACCCATGACTTAGTTATGACACACAGACACATACAACTGGTGACAGTGGGTCACAAGTAGGGATAGCTTAACTTTTAGGAGTCACAAGCTTTAAAGGTCTGGGAACAATTGCCTTACAGTAACAATGAAGCACAACTCTAAACACACGTTTGATTTGAGAGTAAATGAAACCAAACTAGTTCTGGCCTGGTTGTGAGTGTGTGTGTGACAGAACTATAGTTTAGCTTCTGTATTTGCTGCTTTTCCACAAATCTAAAAAAATTTCTCCAGGTTTAAGATAATTCATATTCATTGTACAACATTGTTGCTCAATGCAAAGCAGTTGTCTCTTTATGCTACAGAGAAAAACTAAAAAACAGGATTCTTCTGTATCGCTTGCCAGACGGCAGTAAAGGTGAACAGGCGGTGGCTGAGGTTTGTTTTGTTCTTTAATATCCTTTGGGCCCTTCACAGGCTCCTCTTCTCCCCACCCCCAATATCACTGATGCTCTGTAGATGGGTACCAATGATGTTCTGGGCCCTTTTAGTCACCCTCTGTAGAGCCTACTGTTTTTTAGCTTTTACACTAAGATAGAGAATTGTAATGATCGTGTCAACTTGTTTGTGATGCTGATTCCCAGGAATTTAAAACTGTTCACTTGCTCCACCTCAGCTCCGTTTATGTATACAGGAATATGTGTCTTCTCCTTTTTTCTAAAATCAGCGATCAGCTCCTTGGTTTAGCTGACGTCTGAGCACCAACCTGCAAGATTGTTAATGTCCTCTCTATATGAAGCCTCACCCTTGTGTATGGTGCAGTGCTACTGTGCAGACAATTTGCATTTGTTTTGTTTTTCTTAATTGTGTTATTTCTATGAAAACATCCCTGTAGTACGAAAATATCTGCCCAGAGACCATGTTTCTGCTGTCATTGTACAAATATGTAAGGGGACAAAAATAAATAAATAAAATAAATTCTGTAATTCCCCCCCTGCTCTATTTTGACTTTGTGAACCTCACTATGATCACGTTCAGTTGGATGAATACACTGATATCATTGTGCGTTCTCATCGTGATGATATACCACCATCATCCATCTCCTAGGTCTTTTAAAGGGACAGACACTCTTTATGCTGCCTCCCATCTCTGCCTCTCTGAGCATTTCTTCCCTCCAAAGCAGTGCTACAGTCACACCCGTGCAGTGGTGTGAGGCTAAGCTGCATATGAGGCAGGGAAGAGAAGATCCCCTTTTAACTCTCCTTTGATTAGGTTGGATTTCTTATGTAATGTAGATTTGTATATAACAATGGCTTGAAAATATATGTCACAGGCGCACCACGGGCAATGTAGTGCAGAGCGCTTATTAGTCATTGAGGCACACACTCGTACAGACACAGAGGCGAGCACACGCTCACTCCGTAGCTCCAGCAGAGATCTGCCTGCCCTGGCAATGCTCAGGCTGACATAACGATGCAGTTCTGCAGAAAGGTGCTCTGCAAGCCGTGTAGTGCCAGAGTCACTTCACCAGAGGAGGACATGGAATACAAGATGGGGAGCTGCATCGGAATTTCACGCAGACAGGTAAAGAGAGGAGAGGGAGGATGCTGAGCAGAGGCTGCCTGCAGTGCAGCATCAATGCCTCTCTGACTGAACAGCAGAGAGTGGAAGAGGAGAGGGAACAGGTTGTACCGGTCAAGAGTCTTTACTCAGGCAAAGGCAGAGAGAAGATGTACTGTAGTGGTGGAGTAGGGGTGACGTCAATGAGGAGAGATGGTGAGGAAGGGAGGAGCTGAGTATAAGAGGATGATGATGTTTGTAGTGGAGGAAGATGGAAGGCATGTTGACATGAGAACAGGTCGTGTGCATGTGTTGGATTCATTAAGACAAAAGACTGAATGACAGCTAAGACAAGAGGAAGTGTGTTTAAAGTATTCAGTGACGTCTGTTAGAAACGGAGCTGATCAAATCAGTGTTATTTATAGGGATGATAATGAGCCTGCTGGGCCTGCCACAGACTGGGCACTCAGCTGAAGATGGCCTGTGATGAGGCAGGATCCAAAAATACATTTCAAACCCTCTGTAGTCCAAATATATAAATGTGACTCGTGCTTGCATGTTGTTTTGTTATTCTTGCCATTGGCGGTTTTGTCGGAGCAGGTTTCTGGTTGTGCAAGTGTGTTTTAACTTCTGTCCCTACATGTCAATCACTGCTAAATAGACGGCAGGGGGTCATTGAAAGAGCATCACTACACTGAAGTTAAGAGGATGAACAGATGTAAAAGGTTTGGGATAAATATTATCAGCAGGGAGCTGGGACACCCTATCGTCCTGTCCATAGCAGGCCTGTTTATTTACAGTGTTGCCTTAGAACTAGCGTCCCCTCCAGCTGACTGACAGGCCTCCTGAGGTGACCCCCCTCCACTACTACCACCCCCAGCAGACATGGCTTCCCCAGCTCCAGTTCTGTCTCCTCCCCTCGATCCTGTCCCCTCTTTTGTCCCTGTCCTGTGTCCACCCTCCACCCTCTCCTCCCACTCAGCGTGTTGTACAAAAATAGCAACGGAGAGACCGGGGGCTCCTCAGAGGAGAGCACAGAAACAAACATTGGCCTTGAGTCCGACAGTAAACACAGATTGGATTTGGGGTTTGTCAAAAGCTTGACATTGTGTGTGGAAAAGTGTCTTGTTTGCAGTGGTGAGTAGTTCATGAGTTGCAACAATGGAGCAGGTTTTGGAGTATTTGTTTGGTTTATATTAGTCCTTCAGGTGGAGACATATTAAACATGGAGGGGTAAAGGGTGGGGAATGTGAAAGCTTGTATTGAAATGTGTGTATCTTTATTTTACTTTATATATTACTATAGTTGCCTTAGCCAGGTGAATGCACGTGGTTTTAACTTTATATACTACCCTGTACAGTGTTCCTCGGTCTCTTACCGTGCCTCCTTACATTATGTGTATTACCTGAGAAATAGATTTTTAAAACAGAAATACAGCATTCTGTTTAGTTTGTAGGTTGTGTTCCTGCTGGTTTTACTGTGCCAGCGGAGGGGTCAGGTATGAGGCAGGAAGCAGTAATCTCATATTGTAGGTGTCTAAGCGAGGACATATGGTACTCATCCAAACCCAAGAGCTTAAACGATGGCTCATGTTGAGTGACTGACAGGCCAAGATGAGGTGAGAAGAGACCTGGAAAAAAGTCTAATCATATGATTTGCCCCAGTGCTCTCTGTGCTGCCAAAAACCCTGAAACACTGCCTCCTGCTAAAGTGCACACACGTCCACAGCGTGAGGGGTGAAATTACACCCCATTCACACAAATAGCAAGCAGGCAGCGATGGGAGAAGAGTTGCCACATCACAGAATAATGAGAATTAAGTCCACAAAGTGGAAATCCAAATATTATATCCCCCCCTGGGATAATCATAGGACATATGTCGGACAACAGTGGAATTAATTATCCTTATACTCATGACTGGAATATACAGCCTTTGTGACTTTTTTTCTAAATGAAGTGTGCATGGCAAATTGTGCACACAACTGGAATAAAGTCTAACAGCAGTGGACAGGCCAGATCTCTATTTATAAAGTCTTGCATATTCAGGTCAGTGCTTTCTGACTACAGAGCTACGTCCCTGCAGTCATATATGAGGAATGCAACAACATTTCTGTTAGAGTGTTTACTGCTCAGCTGAAATACATACAACAAAGAAATGGAAAAAGAACTGGTGGTTGTCATAGAATATGTCAAAGGGTTATGAAAGAAAAAAGGCTACCTGTATTGGATATACACTCAGACCACGGCTAAAAGCTGTCGTGCTTTTCTTCAAATAATTCAAATATCTTTACTGTGTTTTTCTAAAATCTAAGGATTACAGATGCTCCTGGATGATTACATTGGCCTCCACTCTACCTAACAGACTAAACTCTGCTGGAAGCCAAGAGACACCACAATCTGTTTACATGAGGATTACCTTACTGAGCCTCAGTCACTGTGTCAGTATGCTTCAGTCACTCAGCGTGAAGATGCAGTTTTTTGTGAAGTCTTTATTCCAGGAAGCAATGCCATTTGTTTAAAGGTCATTCTGACCAAAGAGGGGCAGTTGGTTATTGTAAAGTATTGCAGCACGAGTTGACTTTGTTTAATGTACCCAACTTAATCTCTAGAATCAACTTTTATTATTACAAGATGTGATTATAGCTATGAGGATGCTGTTCCTGTTCAGCGGAGGTAAAGCATGCACTTTGGTCTGGGAGGGAGGTGCTTCAGGTCCATAATCTCTAAGACAACACACACACTTAACTATTCTCCCTCCCTGCTAGTTCAATCTCATACCAAAGACTTCTGATCCTGTGGAGCATGAGTCTGTGACTACTGTTCACTCTTTGTCTCTCTGTGGAATAGTCGTACGCTGATGGTCCTTCTGTGCCGCTGTCTTTCAGCCAGCTGATGTGACAGGCTGTTGGTTTGGGCAGTTGTGGCCCCGCAGCTGGCTGAGCCATGGGGAACGAGAGCAGCACAACTGAGGCGCTGGTAAGGGCGAGCTCGCTGGCATTGGATGGCTGGCATTGCTATATGCTGCCCCCATGCTGCTATACATACCTCAAGCTCTAATAAAACTAACGCTGGCTCGCATGATTACTAACTACTGGCTTCAGTAAAACACATGGGATGTGCATGGAGCTTTGTGTACATTCCCATGCTTAATTGAGGCTTGTCTAATAAGCATTTAGATAGCATTCCCTGTCCTATCTTGTGATTAACTGGTGTAAATCTGCCATGTTTATTCCATGACTCTCAAAATGTGCCAGGATCTATGTTTACTGCTACACACCCTGATACTTCCAAGCTTGCTTTCTTGCAGTTGCAGCAGCAGTTGCTGTAATTATGTACTTTGTAATTTAAAATGAGACAGAAAAACAAGAATGTCCACATGTGACTGTCTCCAGCAGTGGAATTTGGGATTATTTTAATAGGATTACCATACACATTTGTCTCATGAGCTATAGACTCTACACACCATGTAGTGGACTTCATTAGATGTGATTGCAGAGTGAAGCTTAACATTGTTGCTTTTGCCTTAAAAATAATAGTTATTTGTTTCCAGTGCTTTAGTGCATACCCCTGCTGCTATACACGGTACAGTAGCTTTCCCCTTTAAACAGCTCTTGTTAAACTCTTTCATTCCCTATTACAGCCAGAAGAGGGCGCTCCAGAAAATGTTGTTCTGTTTCCACTTCAGGAAAATCAAAATGACTCCCTCCAGGTACAATATTTGTGTGTGTGTGTGTGTGAAAGTCTGAGAGAATATTAACTGGTAGGAAAGACATATTAATGCATTTTTTCGCAGTAAACCTGAAACGTCTCTCCATGTTTGCTGTTGATATTTTGAAATTCAAAATTTAGAAAGTCTGTCCTTACCTTGAAATGTGCAACTGAGCCAATTGATTTCATGGTGAAAAGCAAAGCAATCATACTTAAGTTCTTACTTCTAAAGTGCCATACAGTGAAAATTAACAGATTTCTAACTTTTTTTATATATGAAATGCCATTTTATTTGTTAAATAATTATTAATTCAATAAATAAATATGGTATGATATCTGTGTGTTAACCACATCCCATCCATCTGAATATAATAGATGGAAATAAAAAGAACCAGGAAATAAATGTGGCATTTTGAAGTAAAATAAATACAATTTATATTATTATTAAATAAAAACCTATTTATTTATGTATTCAACTAGATTGACTCATTTATATATTGACTATATACTTATTGCTTCATTTATTTATTTCATATTTTATTTCATAGGCATATATATTTATTTATGTATTATTTAAAATGTTCTTGAATGGCCTTCCATACTTACTTACTTACATTTATGTCAGTATCACTTCAGGCGACACATTTGTTTGTCTATACAGGTGTGATAGATCTGGTTTATCTTTATTCCTTTTGACATCACAGTAAAATGTTCATGACTTTGAACCCCTCTGGATGTTTGTGACGGTTGTGTATTTTGTATGTATGATGGTGTTTTAGGAAGGTCCCAAAAATACACAGGAGATAATACTTGGAGTCGGCTTAAAATCCAGTTAAAATCAGCCACAGGAGACGCTGAAAACATTCAGTGTACTGACCGATGTTGTGTTTTTGTGTTTTATGGCCGAGGACCACATGGTATTAAATAGCCAAGGGGAGTGTGTGTTAAGTGTCAGGAGAAGTGCTGTAATGCTACGATGATGTCACACCATAGCAACACTCAGAGGTCAAATTTGGATGAAGCAGGAGCTTTTATAATGCAAGAGGATGATGTGTGTCTCTGTGTATATGAGCCCAATGTGTGTACTAATCAAAGCTTCTTGGAGTGTAACCTGATCCTCTCGCAGGGGGTCACTGCAGGTCTGACCCTTGGCCTAATTTCCATTATTCACCTGCAGAGGCACTGTCACTCAGTCAATGCATCCAGCCAGAAGACACAGCAGCAGCAGCAGCAGCGATAGAAGTGGGGGAGGAGGCTGGAGCAGAGGTGGATAGGACAGGAAGAAAAGAGGGAAGGGAGACAGAGGAGGAGGAGGAGGAGGAGGAGGAGGGAAAAGAAAGAGCTGTGTGGAAAGAGTATACAGTAAAGGGGGAGGAGATTGCTCAGCACTTCCCTGTAGCTAACCCAGTGAAGTCTCAGCAGCCAGCACTGTGTTTGTCAATGCGTAGTAGTGTAGTGTTTCTAGACTCCGCACACAACAAATCCTGAGGAGGCTCATGGAAATTTAACAGGGGAGCGTTAGCAGCAGAAGAGAGGACAGGACTGTATGGAGAGGAGAGGAGGAGGTTAGCTGAGTCAGTACAAGAGAGGAGAGAGAGCGTCAGCAGCAGCAGCAGCAGCAGCAGCATGTGTTACAGCATGTTTGTGCCTCCTTCTTCACAACACAGAGCCCTGCAGAGGCTGACTGTGCAGTGAGCAAGGTAGAGGGGTAGCAGAGGAGTCACCTTCAGCAGCACAGGGGAGCGCACAGCACAGGGAAGTGTACACTGCTGGGTAAGTGCAACACAGGGGATGGTGGGATGATAGAAAGAGTAGATGTGTTGAATCTGTTTATGTTTATGTCAGTGAGGGCCTGGCTCTGTTTCAGCTCTGCCTCCACCCTGTTTACAACAGTCATGTGTAAAGCATTAAAGTTGCGTTAGCACATGGGCACTGACAGATTGAGTTAACAGTAAGTACAACTTAATAGACAAGTAGCAGTTTCCAGGCAGCCTCAGGGTGCTTTCTGTTTTGTTCCTGCCGGTTAATTAATAACATACTTTTTTCTGCATAGGGGATCAAACTAACTGTAACAAGGACTGTACTTTTCCACCTCACTGAGCTTCAACTTCTTCATATAAAGGCCAAAAATGTGGTGAATGAGTATTGGCTGTAAACCTGGCCATGATATGCCATCTGGTGCTGTTCCATGTTGATATCAGTGAAGTGTGTTTCCACTGTGACATTATCTGGTTTTGAGGAGGAGGTGAGAAGGTTCAGGCAGGAAACAGGAAACCCAAGACACATCAACATACAGACACCTCTTGATAAAACTGTGTTCATGTTTGCATGGGCGACAGTTAATGTGCGGAGGAATTGTTTATTAAAAAATCCTATTATGTAACATTAATACAGAAAATGACAGCAGATTGTAGATCACAGGCATTCAGAGTGACACCTGCAGCAACACTTTTTTTGTTGTTCTTTCATGCTTTATGCTCTCCTTCTGCAACCTAGCAGGAGTAGTCTAAATTAGTACATTTAAAAATAACCCAATATGGCTTGCATACGCCATTGTGTAAAGAGAGACTACATAATTGGCCAACATTCTTCTAAAATTAGTTTTAAAGGCGTAGTACAGTCAAGATTTTAACTGTTTTTATTCTTATGTTCGTGTGAGCAACGTCCTCCATCTGAGCTGAATGTGTAACACAAAAGAGGCTCTTTGTTGTGGTGACACAGGTCACGGCCAGTGACTCAAGACACACACCCACTACACACACACAGCTTTACTTGTTAACCTGTCTCCAGGATTTGCATCTAAGTCTATTTTGAAGGAGAAGTAAAACTTTTGATTGCTTTTTAAAATGTAATCAATGTAATGCAAATTTGGCGTGAAAATATTTTGCTGCAATAATGAAATAGTAACTTAAATGAGTGAAAATGCAAGTGTATAACAGGTAAAAACTAAGCTTGTCTCCAAAAAGATGTCAGTCATGATAGTCACCTCTGCTTGTGTGCAGCCATGCTGTCTGCTACTAGTTCATAAATAATGAATGAACGGATTCAATTCTGAATCTCAGCCGATCCTCAATGGACCGCATTACCAGCGCAAGTTTTAATCCTTCTGTTCTCACACTGTTAAATAAACGTATGTCCTACTTGGCTACAATCAGGACCTTCTCTGTAAGAAACAGCTCACGTGTTCCAGACATACTGAACATGCGTTACATCTGCACATGTTTATGTGTCTGTGCAAGTTTACGTTTGTCTGCACCTGCACACCTCAGTTTATATCCAAGAGGGTGAAATAATGGAAACTTTCCCCTCTGTAAACTGAGGCGGACTATATGGGAGAAATTCCATCATATAGTGGGTCCACGGTTGAGTGTTGTGTGTTGTGTTGTTGCTGCAACATGATGCCACAGCAAAGTGTTGTGGTGTGTGGTTGGATTCTGTCTGTCTGTCAAACAGTGGGACAGCCAGAAAGGAAAAACAGTTAAGGCCGAGTGCTCCATGTGTTGGCTGCAACAGATTTCGAGACATATTAGGTCACATTCTTCTACATCTTAATTATTTACTCATGATAAAGGAGTTAAAGACTGAAAATGTCATCTCGACTGTGGAACTCAGTCACTCTGCCTCTGGATATTAGAACTGCAAACTATTTTTAAAAGGAAATGAAAGACCTATCTTTTTAAATTGTTTTTTTATTTGGAGTAAAGAAATAAGTTGAGTTTAATCACATGTCTGATCATACTTGTCACATTCCAGCAGGACTTGGTTTGTCTTTAATGATTATTTGTAATCGTCGCAGACTTCCTTTTGAGGTGTTTCTAAGATGAGAACACCAGACTGTAATGAAACATACATTTAATTTAAGTAGCTCCTTTTTTTCTTTCACAATAGTAGTTATTTATATGCTAAAAGAGCGCAGTATAAACAAAGCTGCAGAGATTTGGCTCGTGCACTGAGCTGAGAGACAAAGAAAGAGACTCCATTCAATATGACCTATGCATCACTTCACAAACCCTTCACTTAAACACATGGGTGGAGTTATTTGTTGGTAATGTTTGGCTTTGAATCTGTAGGTGTTCCCATGTTTGCCCGCAACCGAGAAACCTCTAAATATGCCGCAACATGCTACATGCTCACTCTTGTTTAACTACACACTCTTATCATGTGTAGTGCAGGGGAAACTCCTGCATGTAGCTCACTGCGATTATGTTTCGCTGTCCCACAGGCAGAAGCTCACAGCTGAGAGTTTGACTCTGAGGGAGGACAGAGGGCTTCTGACTGAAGCCTCGACCAGCCAGCAGAGTCTGCTGTCCCAACCATTGCTCCCAGACGTCCCGGTCATCAGCGGAGTGGAGGAGAGCAGAAGTGCATCTGAAGACCAGGACGAGCTAGAGTTTCCTCATGACCTGCTGCCAAATCTAGACTTCAGCAGTGAGTTTAACATCTGGGAGTCCTCGCTGGGGTAAGCTGAGGGGTTACACACACACACACACACACACACACACACACACACACACACACACACACACACACGCACACACACACATACCCAGTTATGCAGGTAATAACTATCCCAGTTTCTATCTAACCATGAACTAACATCACAGAAAGTAGAAAGACTTTCTCGCTCGGCTTTTGGTCGCTGTTACAGATCTGAGGAAATGTGAATCATGTTAATAAGTTCACTCTGCACTCCTTGTCTACTTCATTTTCTCATTCAGCTTCTTATCATTAGCAACGGGGCACTACTGTGTTTTGAGATTTCTATATTTCTGTTTTCCCCCCATGCTTTTCTCACTGGTTTAAAGTGGGCTCGGCTGAGTAGGGGACATTTGACATCACATACATACTAGTGATTGGCTACACCAGCCTTCACTGGAAGATGCTGGTTCATGATCAATAATGTATCATATTATCATTGCATTTCTGTAGGATAACATATTGGATATTTATTTCTTGCTTGATTTATGGCTGTAAGGGAGCAGATTTGTACCAATTATTCAGTCAAAGTGAAAGTTAATCTGATATTGATTTGTTGTGAACGTGTGTCTACGTGTGTGGTGTGGGTTTGTGTTAGCAGAGCTCAGACAAGCTCAGGTGAGAGAAAATGTGAGCAGGTGAACCCTCTGCTGGCCGGCCTGCAGCACCACACGGAAGTCAGACCCCTGGTGGTTCTAGATAAAAGGTACCACATAGACTCAGCATGGGGGGGGGGGGGGCGTCTGCTATGGGAGTGTGTTCAGCAGGGATGATACAGATTAATAGTAGGAAGCATGGAGTGGAACAAAAAGATGACAGGATGAGCGAATGTTTCTAACCTTTTCTGGAGTTTGATGGACATGTGTAGGTGTTGCCTATCGAAGCAGACTTGGCTTGAAGTGTGGTCGTTCTTTTTTCATGCTTGGGTGAATTATCTGCAGACTGACTTTATGTTTCTAGTGTTGCCTGCCATTCTGCTTCTGGTTAATTGCACTTGTTTGTCTGAGGCCTTCATGTGTTCTGACAAACTGACTCATTGCAGTAGTATGTGAATGTATGAATTTAAAATGAGGGTAACACAGGAACAAAATAAAAAGTAAGACGATCAGGAAGTAATGAGAGACTACTTAGTAACTACTCAGTATGATGTAGTTTCTGCTGCTCAGTGGTTCATTTATAGTTAACCAGGAAGAAACAAAGTTGCTAGGTTAATTTATAATGATCAATTAATCAATTTAGTTAATCAGGAACTACTCATTAACACATCATTAATTATTAGTAATTACTTACATTTTTGTGTACCCTATTGTGTTGGTGAGTGTTACCCAAATAAGTACTGTGTAAGCATTCACCGGGTAGATTAAAATTCTCAAAGTGCAGAAAGTACAAATAAAGAAGATAAAGTTTCTGCTTATCAAGACAAACACTGCAGAGTAATAAGACATACGCTGTCTTAAAATATAATACTGCTAGAAGCACCTGGTCTATTCCACCTCAGGTAGAAATGGCAGGCAACAGCTTGTTTCATAGCAAAATGTTCAATCTAAACAGTTTAGTCTATTTCGCTGCTCCGCCCTTTACTAGGGAGTGCCAAGTGAAATAAATGCAGGTTGGTGAGGTGAGTGAGGAACATGTTGTCAGAGGTTGTGTTGACAAGGAAATGATCGAGCCTTTATGGTGCAATAACCAATCCCATGCAATGACACTTAGTGACATTATTTTTCACTTTATTTGTTTACATCTGAACATAGATTCAAGATACCAGCTGATGACATGAGTAGGAGTGTAGCTGATCCTATAAATAAATAATGATCGTGGATCTATCCACGCAGTGAGGCTTAAAGATTAAGATGGTCCCTCAGCATTTTCCTGCACTGCAGGCTCGTGGCTTAGCAGTGACTCAGCAATTACAACTAAATGGCACAAAGCTAGCCTGATTGTTAAAGACATTGTATTCCAAGCACTCTAACATTATGGTGCTATCTGTGTACTTTAGGGAGTGCCACTGCTTCGATATCTATATGTAGTATATTATGAGGCAGGATTTGTTGTGGTGCATAAGCATGAGCAAGTGTAAGGTTGTTTGTCTGGTGACATGATTTATTACCATCCCTTAAGGGAATACTAACACGGCTTTAATGTAGCATGTAGCCTTTAAAGTTACAGTTTAATCATCACTATCCTTTACACAAAAATAGTGTTTTAAGATTAGCCAGCAGAGTATTCATTACAGTGGTCAGAATGATGGAATAGAGTCAGACAGTGTTGCTCAGTATACACAATCCCAGTACACAACACAACAGCTTGACTGGAATAAAGACTTTTAATAGTGGTTACTATTGTACAGTACATGGACGCTACTACAATCCTTAGTAGTTGCTACTAGAAGTATTTTTTATATTCATGCTGCTAGTAATAGGTTCATGCTTTATAAAATGGCATTACAGATATAAGGCATAGTTCCAATACATCATTAGATAATCAAACTATTACAATTATCTACTTTTTATTCTTAAGCTTTTGGGATAATTAGGAAATCAGGCAGTCACTTCAAAATAGGGAAATTATATGTGAAAGCTTATTGCTGGAGGGTTTGCAATACATGTTGAAAATATGCATTGCAAAGTTGCATCGTTGGTACTCGGTGCAATGCTTAAACAAACCAGGTTTGATGTGTATAAACAGACCTGCATGTTCTTTAACAACCATATGCTTAGAAACAGTTGGCATTGTTTCTTGTAGGGGAATGTAAATCTCAGAATAGGCATCCTGAGTACAGTTGCATGTTTTGTGTGCATATCATGGAGTGCAGTGTCTGAGCATGGGCTTCCGCTCTCCCAATAGCTTTGTGGTATCGTGGGATGACCAGCTGTCTGCCTGCCAGATTCTTAACTGTGTCAACCTACCCTCGTCTCAGGCCTCATGACAGCGACCCAGTTCTCACAGATGTCCAGCCTTCACCTCGGCCCTCTGCCACACCTTACGATGTTCGATCCCTGACCCCTCCCATGTCTGTGCTCCTAGACCGGGAACTCCAAGAGGCCTTCCAGGAATGTGAAGAACAAATGGCAATACTGGGATTACTAAATCTCACAGGGCCCCCAGGCACCACGCCTGAGACGGTTAATGATGTAGGGAAAAAAACAGGAGAAGGGATGGTTAATAAATCTAGTGAGTCATCGTCCCTGCCTCCAATCCTAGTCCAGCCAGGACATAGCAACGGGGGCCATGGAAACAAGAGTACACATGGAAACAGTGAGGCAGCAAACATTCAGACGGATACAGTTGTGTTTAGTTTCAGGAATTATATACTGGGCACTGAGCAAAGTGCTGCTGCAGCAGAGACGGAGACTGAAAGAAAAGCAACACAGAGCCTGGATAAATGTTCAGAGATTAAAACAGAAAAACAATTAGATGAGCAGAAGGGAACACCCACGCATACACAATTAGAAACGACAGCTTTATTGAAAGAAACCCAAAATAATTATATGTTCTCTGAGCAGAGAGACTTTAGAGAGGAGCATGTGGATTGTAATGCAGCCATTGGGGAAAAGAGCACTAAGGATTGTAATACAGTTAGAGTGAAAGGCACAGAGGCAATAACAGAGATTGTAGACATGAAGTGCAATGTCTATCCAAAGTGCAATGACTCCAGGATACATTTTTGTACAGATGAAACAGGAAAAAATAATGATTCAGTTAATGAAACATCAGAGTGCAGTAATCTACATTTAAAGGATACAGATGCATTATCAGAGACGCAGCCAGATCCACAGACGGGAGCAAACAGTGAGGAGGATCAGGAGTCAAAAACAGACAAATGGAACAACTCGCCATGTAACAAACAGGCTGGGCAGGACAAAAAAGCAAAGAAGAAAGAAAAAAAGAAACAAAGGAAAAAGAAAAAGACAGAAGAGATGAACACAGAGCGTGAACACAAAGCAAAGACAGAAGAACAACCGGAAAGTGATTTGCAAGATGTGTCTCTCACAAATGCAGGAAATCACACAGATTCCACAGCAAATGTAGAATCAGTGTCACAGGCGGACGCTCAGACTGTGATTTGTGGGGAGCAGCCTGATAATGGTTTTGACTCCAAGCGTCAGCTGAGTCCCGGGGGAAAGCCCTGCCCCAGCCCCCCACTATCATCCTCTCATAGCAGGCAGGATCATCTTACTGACTCCGCCTGTTCACCTGCGTCCAACCAGACTCTTTCACAGAGTCCTCATCAGTCAGATAACCACAACCTTTCGGACGCCCCCTGTGGCATGAATCACAGCTCAGACAAAAGCCCACAGCGGAAGCAACATGCAACCGGAGGCGTCATCGACAACCAAAATACCCCCATGACATATGTCCAAACTACAGTTATCAATCCAGCTGCTTCTGCCGATAAGAGATCAGATGCACAAACACAGCAGGCTGTAGTTACCTCAGAAGCAGTGATACTCTCTCACGGGAATCAGAGCCCACTCTCCAACAGGCGATGTGTGGGAGAGAGCCGCGTGGAGAGTGCCCTTGAAGAGGCTTTAGTGGTGGTTGCTGCGTTGCCACTGGCAACACCCACGAAGCCAGAAGTGATAGAAAGCAAGCGAGAGGGAGGAAGCGTGAGGCGTGATTCACTGGAGAGAGTAGCCACTGTAGCAATCGCAGATAGTGGGAAAGCAGTAGGAGAGAAAGATTTGGGAGGAATAGAAAAGTGCCTCAGCTCTGCAGACGGAGAGAAAGAAGGACTCCTGGACAGCGTTCCTCAGCTCGCATTAATCTGTTCACAGGGAAAAGGCTCACTTGCGTTCTCAGCCAAAGAGGGACAGGCTGCATCTGAGGAAAGCTGCAGCAGCAACATGCCACACAACTCGGCTGAGGCTGAAATAAAGGGACCGACAGAGACGACCGTTCGCAGTGCAGACACTGACATCTCACCAGCTGAAGAGGGAGACAGAGAAAAGGAGCCTTTCCGCTTAGAAACCTATATCAATACTTCTCCCTTTGGGCTACTCACTGGTCCTGATTGTCATGATCACAGTGCTGCGGGATTGGTGGGAGGAAAAGGAGGAGGAGGAGGAGGAGAAGAGGAGGTGGGAGAGAAAGGAGGGCTGGCTAGAGAGCACAGTTCATTCAGCCAGCCAGAAGGCTCTGTTAGTGGGGTGTCATCAGCTGAGACCGAGGTGTGTCCGCCCACCAATGTTGCCGAGTCACAGCTTAAGTCACAGGGCTGGAGTGAGCCGATTGCTACCATCTCTGAGAGCATCTGCACTGAACAGGACCGTCTCTCTCACCCCGACCAGCAGCAGCAGCAAGGTGCAGCAATTTCACGTCACCCTCAACAGAACTCCAGCAATTCAAACGGAGGGGTAAGGGCTGACCTCAAACAGGAGTCATCCATCGCAGAGAGAAACTACAGCCACGTCTTCCTGTCTTCGGTCTCACCTCAGCCGCTGACTACTTCACACCAGATCCCAGCCGAGCGGCAAGTAAGCATCAATCAACAGGTCCAGCCTGAAAGTAGCACAGCAGAAACCAGGACAGACGGAAGTGCAGCTGAGTCCCAAGTCCAAGCCCAGACCCAGAGCAATAGAGGCGCTATGTCTGGAGTGGGTGTGCATGTATGTGACGGTAACAGAGGCAACAGCAGAGTTCGTTTTGCGGATACTGTGAAACAAGGAGGCAGTTCCTCTGTGGATCTCAGGAACATGGCGGTGTCGTCTATGGACTGCGCCTCTTTGCCTCCACTGACTGTACATGAGAGTTTGCACCATCCGGTGTTTGAGGCCAGCTACATCTTCCCAGAAGTCCTTGGCTTGAAGAAGCTAGAAATCCCCTCAAATGCAGCTCTTGCCAAGGATGAACTCGCAATACGGAGCTCGGGTGATTTTCCAAAGCCACAGAAAGATGTGCAGTTGGATAAAGGAGATGTGGGGACTAAAGGTAACAAGGAGATCATTAACAAAGATCAGCCTCAGGAGTCTCTTTTATTAGGTGATGAAGGTAACCAGCATCTTCTCTCCTCATGTTCTGTGCTTCCAGCTGATACCTGTAAGCCTTTAAGTGACGTGTCCACTGAGTCACCTGTTGGGCAGCTCTCCGCGGAGCTTGACCTCAGTTTAAAACCCGAAACTTTCCCCTGCACAGCTTCTCTTCAGACCACGGCTAGTGACCCAAGTTATCAGACTCTCACCCAATTAGATCAAACACCTCCTCCTGTGATAGCCATCACTGATCCTTTGAAGGCTAGTTACGGGTCCACAATTCACTCTGCTGCTCTGACAAAGGATGAATCAGCGACTTCAGAAGAGACAGCCACTGACCAGTCAATTCCTGTTATCGAGCAATGTGCCAGTAATTCTTCTTTTGTGCTACGGCCCCCTGGCCCAATGTTGAGTCACTTGGAGTTCATTACTGACTGCGATATCTCTCTCGCTGAGCAGGCAGATGACGGCGGCACTGACGGTGACGGCACCAAAGTATCTGGAGAGGTGAATGGCAACAAGAGCACTGAAATGACACAAATGTCTATAGCACAGGATCTAGAAAATGGTGATGTCAGCGATAAAATAGATGAGAATCGTCCGAAGCTGGAAAATAGAAATTACGCTATGGAGTCTGTCGTTGAACTTGAGAATTCTCCGATTAACAATGTAAATATTTCATTTTCACAAGAGGAAAACCTGTCTCCTCCCCAACCTCCTGGTGCAGTGGGTGTACTAGCAAAGGGTGGGTCTGATAATGTAATTTCTCTATCACACACTGAGCCAAGCCCTTATGGAATTAAACCTGTTATTTGTGAAGCATCGATTAAGGATGACCTCATTTATGTCAGCTCTGACATGCCTACCAACGAGGCTTATAATGAAATTAAACAAGACGATATGAAAGACAAAATTGGAGACCAGACCTCTGTTATGTTCGCAGAGGAAAAGAAAAAAGTTGAAGAGGCAACAATGGATAATCAAAAGGAAACAGCAGACAGCGACAAGCTGCGGATTGGGAAGACAGGCACAACACCACAACAGAGTAATGGGCCAGATAAAGAGGCTGTAGAGGAAATTGGAGACCTTCATCCACCACATAAACATAACATACAAAAGACTGAATCACCCATAAGGGATATAAAGGAGGAAGGGAAGAGCCAGACTTCTTCCTTATCTCCCAACAGACCTGCAGGGGTATCTGAGAACAGGTTAAGTGCTGAGGTAGAATCTGGTCGTGAACCTCTGAATGTTTGTGTTCAGAGTTTGCGGCAAACTCCGACAGCAACACTGGAACGCAGCTCTGACAGGGACACGGCAACAGATTTGAGTGCTGCTCTTGGCCAATCGCAGTGTACACTAGAGCTAAACTGTTTTGCTCAGCAACAGGAGCAACAGCAGCGGTGTCTGGGATCCAGACATCCCACAGAGGATTTGTCAGGTGGCTGTCTAGAAGGGGGAGGAAAGACTAACGGTCAGGTCAGGCAGACCCAAGCGCTGGCTCCGGGGGTGAAAGGGGGAGCAGAGGGAGGAGACGGCTCTGTTGTGAATCTGTGTCCGTCAAGAAGCGGGGATGAGTTGACAAGTGATGACAGCAGTGGCAATGAACAAGGGATAGGTTTAGAGAAAGACAATGGGGAGGAAGCACAAACTGCAGCAGGGGTTGACAGCGTTTATGTGACGTCTCTACTAGCAAGTGATTTAAACGAGAGTGGAAGGGCTGCTGAGAAAAAGGACTCGGCTGACACCACAGCTTGCTCTCGTGTGGGTGAGACAAGAAAGGGGATGGCTGAGAATAAAAGCCCTGCGTTAGGGGTAGTTGAGTCAGATACAGACTGTGATCTGGATGGTAAAGGTCAGCAAAAAAGCAATTTATCAGCTGCCTGTCAAGAGCAAAATGGAAAACCAGAGACCTCAAATAACAATCCTGTATCTGTTGAGTCTGCATCGCAGGAACATGAGACTCCACCTTTCCAAATCTCTGTTTCATCAAAGGTCAGCACAGACAGTCATGGCATTCACAAAGCAGTTATTTCAAGTGCAAACCAGGCTGAAGAAATTCATACAGAAATATCCAGTACTTTGGTTGTGCAACCAGAAACTGTGGAAAAGGATTTCAGTGCTGCCACAGCTGTGAAAAGCAACAGTAGTGAAACGGAGGAGTGTGAAATTCAGGATACAGTGTGCGAGCCTCTCGAGCTACAAAGCTCCAATAAAACCTCAGCCACACAAAGCAGCCCAGTAGTACACACACCCATAAAAGGCCCTGATGTAAAGGAGATCACAAAGGAAGATAAAGCAGCTTTGGACGAAGAGAAAGCTAGCAGCTCGGGGAAGGGACAACGTGAGATAAAAGCGATGAACAATGAAGCAATGAAAAAACAGGAGGTCATAAATCAAACTGTGAAGGGTAAAGACAGTGGGTCAATCGATGTTTCTAAGGCGACAGATAATGGCAATGATTTAACAGATCAAATGAATCTTGATGTTATCACAGTCCCATCTGTTGTTTCGTCAAAGCGCTTGGAAAATTTTGAATCGACCCCTGCTGCAGCCCCTACCCAGTCAGTAAAGCGGCAAGATGATATTGCCGCAAACCCCATTGTTGCTGCTTCCCACTGTGAAGGAAGATCCCTTGTTTATCAAGTGCCAAACAAAGAGGCTACCGAGGTGTCAGAGAGTCCTGCTCCTCCACTAACGGCCAGAGAACCAGAAACAAACTGGATACAAGCTCTAAAAGAAGCTGCATCCCATTCTCAGAGTAAACAAGAGACCTTAAGGTAAACACAAGAGCAAGTATGTGTGTTTGAAATTATTACATGAGAGAAATGCCTTAAGAATTGTCGGTAAGACGAGCACACATGAGACTTCACGCTAATAAAGCTATGTTAATGGAAAATAAATGCTCTGCAACTACACATGTCTGAAAGGTCAGTCGAGGTCAACATGGACAAAGTAGCATGTTAGCATGCAGTCACACATCATAGAGAGAATGGCATATGTGTAGTCACCAAACCACAACTAAAGAATTATAAATTGGATAGACAAATGTTTATATATATTTAGATATTTCCATGGGTTGTAAATATATGATTATCAGTTTTTTAGTATACATATATTGCTGCAGTTTCTTTTTTTACTTAGCATTCCAGTAACACAATTTCTAGGACTTGTTTAGAGTGATATTACAGAGAGCAGCGTGACAATGAATATGAATGAGGAGGTAAACACAGAGCTGCACTTTGTTTTGACTCGAGCTTGGGTCAGATGACTGTGCCTGTTGAAGTCTAATGGAAGAAATGTAGCCCTTTATATTCAAAGGATGACATCAGCTGGGACATCGGCCCTGCTCTCCAGGGCAATAATGAGCCTTTTTTTCTCACACTGCTAAACACAATGCCTCAACACACACACACACACACACACACACACACACACACACACACACACACACACACACACACACACACACACACACACACACACACACACACACACACACACTCTCTGTCTCTCTCTCTCTCTCTCTCTCACACACACACACACACACACACACACACGTCCCTATAGCCACACAAACACACACATTTGTCATTTGTCAGTCATTCCTTGTGCATGTGCTGTAAACTAAACAACAAATCTCCCAACCCCCTCTTCTCTTGCGTTGTTTTTTCCAGACCCTTCCCATCTCTGGAGTCTCCTCAACTAGAGTTTCTTACTCCGACTGAGGAGATAGTTGCTCCTCTGAGACAGGAGGAGATCCCTCCACCGGCGCCAGCAGCAGAGAAGACAACAGAGTTCCCCCTTCTGAGTCTTGTAAAGAAGCCAGTGGATCTTCCTGAACCTTTGAAGAAGACTGTAGAGCTCCTAGAACCAACACAGAGCACAAAAGTAGGGATCCCAGATGAAGTGAAGGAGGTAGAGCTCCCAGAAGAAGTGAAGAAAGTAGAGCTCCCAGAAGAAGTGAAGAAAGTAGAGCTCCCAGAAGAAGTGAAGAAAGTAGAGCTCCCAGAAGAAGTGAAGAAGGTAGAGCTCCCAGAAGAAGTGAAGAAGGTAGAGCTCCTAGAAGAAGTGAAGAAGGTAGAGCTCCCAGAAGAAGTGAAGAAAGTAGAGCTCCCAGAAGAAGTGAAGAAGGTAGAGCTCCCAGAAGAAGTGAAGAAGGTAGAGCTCCCAGATGAAGTGAAGGAGGTAGAGCTCCCAGAAGAAGTGAAGAAAGTAGAGCTCCCAGAAGAAGTGAAGAAGGTAGAGCTCCCAGAAGAAGTGAAGAAGGTAGAGCTCCCAGAAGAAGTGAACAAAGTAGAGCTCCCAGAAGAAGTGAACAAAGTAGAGCTCCCAGAAGAAGTGAACAAAGTAGAGCTCTCAGAAGAAGTGAAGAAAGTAGAGCGCCCAGAAGAAGTGAAAAAAGTAGAGCGCCCAGAAGAAGTGAATAAAGTAGAACTCTCAGAACCAACCGAGAAAAAAGAAGATCCTCCAGAACAGCTCCCAGAACCAAAGAGGGAGCGAGTAACTTATTCAGAAATAGAGAACAATCCAGCTGAGCTTCTAGAACCAACAAAAAGCACAGAAGATCTCCCAGAACCAGCGAAGACGACAACAGAGTCTCCAGAACTAGAGAAGACGCTGATCACTGAGCTGCCAGCAGAGGAGCTAGTGGAAACACCTGCAGAGATCCCACCTGAGGAGCCATTGAAAGCACCAGCTGAGAAAACCACAGCGACAGAAACAGTCCAGGATCCTACTGAGGAGCTACAGGACAGTTGGTGAGTGCCTTTGTAAAATCATAAGATTAATACATAATCAGTTACTATGGTTGTGTTCTTGAAAATCTTCCTTTTGACAGCAAACAAGAACAACTTCCACTGTAGAGTCTCCAGAGTTTGTGGAGTAATGTTTCCCTAAGGCTGCTGCCAAGGGACTTTACTCTTTCAGAGCTCATGCAGAGTCTGGATTAAACAAAACATGTCCTTGTAATCCCTATATTGACTAAAATCTAAGGATTATAGCCTTTTACCATTAAGAACAACAGGTTTACAGTGAGACCTGTAATTTGTGGTTGACTGGGTTTCCAACAGGAAACCAGACATCAGAATGATTTGTATGTGGCCTTTAAACCTGATAGTTTTCCTAAAACTTATCAAAACATTTCCATTACAGTGATGTAGCCGAGACATTTTATTGCAGCTAACTTATTTGTGAAAAGGGTGAATCTTAGGGGGACATGTGCTTTACAGCTCTACAGCTCTGCAGCTCTGCCTGTCACACATTTAAAATGGATTTCCACACGTTTGGAGAGTCCCTTTGATGGCTTTGTTTGGCTTTCAGACACCTTGAGGGCGTCTGGTTGGTTGTTGCTGTCTGCAGCGGTTAAACAGTGTCTGATTGGACAAATGAGATGAGGTTTCACAGATATGTACCGCTTGGTGAAATGTCAGTGAACCCTTTACGTTGTTAAATACACATATTAAATCATTGTGTCGCTCAGTTCGACCTCCATGTGGGCATTCAGTATTTTTACAGCATTTTAACAGCTCCGGCTACAACATGTTTCCATGTATTTCATTATTTTACTGAAAAACCTCATACATCTAAGGATGTGTTGTGAAAGTAGTTTTTTTCCACTTTATTTACTTTGTGAGGAATGTCTTTTGGGATATTCTAGTTAAGTTAAATAAATGCTGATTTATTTTCCCTTCAGCTTCAGCTTTTCTCAGCTTTCTCAATTGTCTTTCTTAGTTGTCACTCTCTCCTGCTGTTTGCTGCATGCCCAGGAGCTATCCCACATGCCAGAGTAGCACTTGCTGCAGTCAGTCACAACACTTGTCCCATCACTGCTGTTGGAGACATAAAGGCTTGTTCAGAGTAGAAGGGAGGAGTGACGGCGCTATTTTCACTATATGTTTCATCAATAGATAAAGTTACACTTGCGTTCGTGTGCCAGAGACAGAAATGTGACTGCATGGTCAATGATGTGTGTGTAGCATATGTTTTTTTCCCCGCCCCTAGAGGCTGTCCTAGCTGTCAGTCCTGCTCAGTCTGTGCGGCTTTGTGAACTGAAGCCTGTAGTGGGAGGAATTTGGGCAGGCACTCAGCTCCACTGAAGTCATTTGCACAGACCAGACAGAGTGGAACAAAAGCAAGGGTTAAGAGAAACACTTGAGCATGTGCTGTGGCGTGAGTGTGTGTGACAGAGTCAGTCAGAGTCACACAGAGAAGAGAAGGACTGGGACGTACACTTATTAGCTCTGGTGTTTTGGAGTTCAGCAGGCGCTCAGCAGAAGTAATTTCCATCACCTACTTGTAGTCAGCGCTGAAGTCGTGTGGTGGATTCCTCCATGGCTGAACTCTGGGTGAGTTGACAAGAAGTAGGTGCCCTATTTTCTTCGGCATTTGTGTTTAAGTCCCTCCAGGTGGATGCAACAGATGGTCTGTAGGTAACTAGTGCTAATGACGCTCTGTCTCTGCTGACCTCACCAGATGGTAGGAGGGGAGGGAAACATAGAAAGACGAAGGGACAGAAGGCGTAAAAGAAAGAACAAAGTTGCAAAATGAACCGCGTATCCAAAAGAAATGTTACAGGTTAGAACATGTCTCCTTTCCCTGCGGTTGTCGAGATACCTCAGAAGTAGGAAAACTCATGTTTAACTAGTGTGTGAGCTTTCCAAAAATCTTGCTGGCATCGCAGGAAACGTAAAGGGCCACTGACTGAATTGCTGTATGACATTAATGTGCCATAGTATTTTTTTTTACACAACCAGTTTTAATAAAATATGATAAAATCTTTTGTAAAGCCATATTTCCTCATGAAACACTATGGGAATGACTGTGGCTACTCAGGTTGGTATGTAGGATATTTCTCATCCATGTTTTTTCATGTAAAAAGGAAGTAGGATGTGCTATAGTCCACATTGTACTGTAAATAGACTAGTTGCCATGGTGATTGTAGGCTCATGTGCCTTTGCTGGCATAAGTAAAGTAGATAATATGTCATTAATTTAACCAACAATAGTCTTTCAGTAACAATTCAATCAGAAAACAATTGGTGGATTATTTGCAATATACAGTATACAGTGTGTGTGTGTGTGTGTGTGTGTGTGTGTGTGTGTGTGTGTGTGTGTGTGTGTGTGTGTGTGTGTGTGTGTGTAAGTGCGTGTGTGTTAGGACAGTATGAGCTAGCTGCTGGCTGCAGGACAAAAATGGTCCTCTCGTCATTACAGCGTTAAAAAAACCCTTTTCTCAGTACTTTCAGCTGGTTTTATTTACAACTCTGTTTATCATTAAACACCCTGCCTGGACTCGCTGTCTTTCGTGTCCAGCTGTTTCCCGTAGATTACACTAAATGTGTGTGTCATGAAAGTGAAGGTTGGAGAATCAGGTTTGTTATCTGGACTTTGATAGAAAATGACCACTATGTATCGCTGGACCGGCCTTCTTAAATCTGGATTTGCCTTCTTAAGAACTGCTCAAGAGTTGCCCTTGAGTAACACCCTGGACGCTGAAAAAGAGTACATAATAACTGGAAGAAAAAGAAGTTGGAAAGCTCCAGCTGTTAACCTGAGTGGGTCAGCTGCCATTAGCTCCACATAAAAGCCACTGAACCACTAAATACTCTACACCTGTGTCCAGGATAATCTTATTTTCTGCCAATTGTCTCTTCTCTTTACGCTTGGTTTATTTTTCTATCTGCTCCATAGCAGTTTGTGTCCATCTTTGGAGGCAGCAGTGAGTCTTATGACACTTTGCTCAGACTGTGTTGTGACTTGGTTGTTTCTATTTCCAGGCTGCATGTGCCAAGTTGGCCACATATGCTGAGATATGTATAGCTTTGGCCTGCTGGTGTAAGTCGCTGACTGAGGATTTGTAACGAGAGGAATGGGACCAAATAAAAATTCATATATGGATATGTCGGACGTTTCCTCTTCACGCAACCACCCTGTATCAATTAGAAAGTTCTGTACTTTTATAATGGAATGATGGAAAACCTTGTGTGAAACTTGTGTTAGATGTACATTTTTACTTGCTACGCCCTTACGAAAAGCACACACCCCCATTAAATGTTATTAAGTTCTGACTTTACTGGAGAGAGAGATGGAGAATAACAAAGCTCAGTTTCATTCTGAAATGAGCTGGAAGGGACGTTTGGAAAGTGCTGCTCAGCAGCGGACAGTTGACTTGATGCTTCAGTACTGTAAATATGCTTTAGTTGATGGAGGTGTTGTGAAGCTCTTTTCTGCAGAAGAGGCTACTGGGGTATTTTTAGAGCTATACATCAGGCATGTCCCAAGTGGGGAACAGCTGCATGGGCGTCCATCGCATTGCCTGTCAGATTAGAGAGCCTACCACTCCTGATAAGACTGGCCTGGATCGGGGCCAAATCCACTCCACCAGGTGGCCAATGATGACAGAGCCAGACTTCCCCAAGCAGGCCACTTCCCTGCAGAGGGCAAGTAGAGCAAGCAAGGAATACATGGACTATCACGTAAGGGGACTAATGAGAGGAGTTACATGTAATTGAAATGACAAAGTGTTCTTAGGATGGTTGTATTGAACATTTTAAGTCACTACTCAGTTTAAGAGGGGTCACGTAGCAGATTGCTCCATCTTTCTCTACTTTGAGGTACGTTTCCGCCATGGTTCATTTGTGTAGAGGAAAGTGCAGTGTTACCTCAGGGGGCTCTCCGAATTGCCGTACTTGGCCTTCTTGTTTCGGTCTGTATGTTGATGTTTTGTGTTCCCTCCCCTGCAGGTCCTCCATCGTTGAGCAGGCAGAGAGAGGTGACCGTGCCCCTGCCTCTCCCACACCTCCTGCCTCTGAATACCTCTTCCTGCCTGCCCTCCCTCCTCACCTCCAAGACACCGCAGAGTTCCCCACTCCTCCTCCCACACCCCCGGAGAGACACACACCTGAAGCAACCCCACCTGCATCTCCCTCCTTTCCTCCCCCTCCTCCCCCAGCCCCTGCCTCCCCTACTGTACCTCCTTCTTCCCAATGTGAGGATCACTGCCCTGCTTCTGCCCCCTGCCACCCTCCTATAAGGTATGAACATGAACTCTCCCTGATCGTTACCTGATTGCACTTATCATTTGCTGTGTTCAAAAATGTGATGTAAAATGCATGTGTGCTTTCTTTCGAGCCCCTGCTCTGCTTCGTTTGTAAGACGTCGCAGTAGATCTGTCCCGTGCTGATACTAGTCCCTTTAGCCTGCTCGTCCTTATCCTTACAAGTCCAATTCAGGTCAAATTACAGCATTAAATGGACATCTGGCACACTGAATTACCTTTTTGATGTTGTTTCTCAGTGCTCCTGAACGAAGAGAGAAATTATTGGGAATCTTCCATGCTGTTTCTTTTTTTTACTTCAAGGAATAGCTTGACATTTTGGGAAATATGCTTTTTTGGGAAGTATGCTTTTTTTTTTTAGGTAAGCCTAAAGACTGTAAACAGAGGGACACAGCTAGCCTGGCTTTCTCTAAAGCTAACTAAATTTGCCAACCCAACCCTCTATATGTTGGACTATTTCATGGCTGGTTCCAGTTACTTCTTGGAGTCTCCGCTGGTTGTTCCTGGTCAAGAAAGCGTACAGCACATAATTCCCTGTAAAACGTAACATTGAACCAGCATAGCTGTTTCCCCCTGTTTACAGTCTTTGTGCTAAGCTAAGCTAAGCTGATCTATTGGCTCATATTTCATATTTACCGTACAGACACGAGAGTGGTATCAATCTTCTCATCTAACTCTCAGCAATAAGGCACATAAGCATATGTCCTTAAATGTTTAACTATTCCTATAAAGAATTGTGAAATATGATTCTGACCGTGTCTACCATATACAGATAGCCTACACCCCCTACAGCGCCATTAGCATTTTCTTAGTGAAATCCACAGTCTGCTACTTCAGCAACCAGTCTTACCACCTCAGAAAATTAGACATTAAGATTGCAAGGCACGTCTGCTTCATGAACTCGTAGGAAACAGGATTTACCAATGTATTAACTTAGTGGTCATGGAAACTCAAATGTATACTGTATAATTGTGGCTTGTTAAGGGGGATATAGCAAAAGCATCAGGGTGAAATGTTTAAACATTACAGGATAAAGTAGAGCACTTACACACCACTCTTTTTCACAATAAACCATTTAATAATCACCTTCCATATTATAGTGGATTTCTTGCTATTCAAGCTGCTTGTGTGTCACCATAGTGATGGCACACATGTGATTTCCATTCATAACACTGTTGCTGATTACATTAAAATATTCCTCATTATTTTGCTATCAAGCACAGCTTCCCCACTGACTATATTTAACATTCCTCTGCAACCATTCTGGGATTTATTTCGTAGACTTACTTTTATAAGAGGGAATGACAGTGCACTGTGTCATTTACAACCAGCAGAGGGGGTTCTCCATTCACAGAGTCCAGTGTTTATGTTGTACTGCCAGCCTGTGACTGCACTCTGCTGTCTGAATGCTGCAGGTATATGATAGCAACAAGGGGAAACACACCAGCAGTGTTGGAAACGACTCTGTATTATTGTCTGTGAAGAGTTATACATATTTACTTTTGACTTTATACTATTTGGCTTTCAAAATGCCTCCGTTTCTCAGAGAAGACCATCATTTTGAGAAGGCAAGGCTAGCATATTTGTTGTTATGTTATTTATGATATGTGAGAGGACTGTTGGGTAGTACCAACACATGGAATGAGTATGAGACTGTATTTCACAGATTGTCCGGTTGGCCTGCTTACATACAGATGCGCAGCTATGCCGACATGCGTGCTTGTAAAAAGTTGACTTTTAATCTAGAAAACGATTTATTTTAATATTTAAAACACATCTTTTACCGGTAATAAAGTGATGATGTATCAAGAAACGTCCGTGGAGCTGCTAGACATTACATGTTATTATATTAACTTCCTCAAGGGCACTTCAGCTTGGAAAATGCTTACCAGCACAAGGCCTTGAGTCTGCCTCTTCTAATTGAAAATTGGCCCACTTCACCAATCTAAATGTTAGTCATCCAAAAACAAACACACTTGATGTGATTTTTCCAGGAATAATTTCTTGAGAGTTGCATGAGTAATAGGTAAATCCTTCTGTGAGATAAAAACAAGTGAGGCTTCCTTTTTGGAGTTAATAATTATTTAAAAAATAATGAATCTGTCAGTGACTCCCACACATTTTGTACTCATGCTTTCTGTCGTGAAGACGGCCCCTGACAGCTAAAAAAGTGCCTTTTGTTTTTCTGGATTCTTCACAAAACTTTGCAGGCGTGTAATTGGGATCAACATAAAGGCTGAGTTCGTAGATGGGTGAGGTCCGAGCAAGTGCATCGGAAGTAAGGGGGAAACGGGGAAGGCTGGTGTGATCCCATCGCAAGATGTTCTCTAGTTGCTTTTATTTCTTACTTAGGGTAGTTTGAACATAATTGGGTCTTTGAGTTTAGCGGTGCCAAACTAAGGGGTATATTGTTTGGTTGTATTGATTGTTTTTCTTGTTTAATTTGAGCCTTTGGTGATCTTTGAGACGGTACCTGTGATTAGGGTCCATACTTGAAGTGGCTTGACAATCACAAACCAACTTTCACTTCAACACTTCTAAAGATTCTTTAAAAGACCCCTTTCTTAAGGCATGCTTACATTTTGTTCTACTTACATGCTTTAACTAAAGAAGTTTTTGTCAATCTTCCCACTTAGATTCAACCCACGCCTATGAAACCACAAATTGCTCTGCACCATTACTGCTCAGAAGCATACACTATTATATTCAAACTTGCAGGCTACACATATGTGGATTGTAGTGACCCTGATTACTCTGGAGCGCCGTTATGAATGTTTTAGAAAAATCTGCCACAGCTATATTTTTCCATTGCCTGAGTTTGTTAAATTTTTTATTCCTTCTTTTTCTTCAGCCAGCAGTTGTAACAGCAGTTCAAGGCCAGGCTCTTAAAGTAGCAACACACAGAGGATGTTAATGTCAGACATTCAATAGAATAGGAACTTGTACTTCACACATATATGCTTTGCTGCCCCAGATACATCTTCAAACTGGTATGGGGGTAGGGATGGCAGTAGCAATCAATATTTTTGCTTTAGCAGGGGTCTGTATGAGTGGGCAGCATTTTTACTTCTCCCCTCGGGCTGTGGAACATCGACCAACGGGCCCATCCGAGACTAGAATCGCATCGATATTCATTGTGAACACAAGTTAATGGACTTCATGTTTACATGAAAACATTCCCCTTTTCAAATGTGGTGTTAGGTTGGACATGAACACTGGGTTTAGTGTTCTACGTTGTGCAGTGGAACTGGAGATTCTGTCTTTTTAGTCCACACAGGCAAGAGACACCTGAAACCTGCGTACAGCAAGTTTGTGCGACTACAAGTGCTTCAGGCTGGAGTTGCTATTGTAGGGAGCCCTCATTTCTTCACTTTCCCATGAGTGTACAATAGATTTATTTGTCTCATATTTCTAACGCCTCTCTTTCCCATCGCTCCTTGACATTCAATGGGAAATTTGCAGTAACTGTCCCCGCTCTTATTTCCATCCCACGGGACACATTCTCTGCTCCTGTCACACACACAGATGTCTAAAAGAAAGGAGAAATTGCAAAACACGACTAGACAGCATATCAGTATTGCTCTTCCAGTCTTTGATGCAATTAAAGGTTTGTTGAGAGTGCCAGTAAATTAGATCACCAACCCATTCTGCTGTCCAGGGATTTAAACACAGAGAGCGCATTCATTTAGAGATGTAGCATATGTCCTTGCCTCTTTAGCCAAGAATGACACATTTGGATTAAGCTTCTATCATAAAACTAGAAAAATGTATATCTTTAACATATTGAGATGGATTTTTCTGTCTTTTCTTGGTCTCATAGTGTCTGTTTTGTGAATGTGGGCTGGTACAGAGTTGCTTGAATGAAAGAGAATATAATAGGGTCAGACTTGAATAGTACACACATATACTAGTTTCTCAGTCTATTGTTTACCTCAGGCATCACTCTGGTTGGCCACGCTGAGTGCTGGAAGCTTCCATTGTGTGAAAAGGAGGCACAAAAATGACATTTTCTCTGTGCAAGTCACTGGGTGAGAGAGGGGGGATCCTGGCAGAGTCCAGAGGTACTGTTGCCATGGGAGAGAGGAAGAAGGGGGCCGGCAGCGTAAAAGAGAAAACGCCTGTTCAACAGTGGGGTTTTTAGGGGGTCTGCTATTGTTTGCTTCCCCGCATGGTCGCGGTAGCGGATGAGAAAAAGCTGCTTGTCTTTTTAAAGGCACAGGAGGCTAGAGTCAGGGGAGAGAGTGGAGGAGAGAGGGGGGAGGAGGCAGCGAGAGCAGCAACACAGCTCAGCGATATCAGCAGCAAAACAGAGAGGAGGCACGTCAGACATGCAAGACGGCGAGAAAGCGGGATAGTTATTTCATTCTATTTGTCTTGGGTTATTCTCTTCTTGACATTTTGCTCTTGTGGATTGTATTCCTCTTGGTGTGGCATCATTTTACCACCAGATGAGAAACAGGAATATTCGGTGTAAGTAGCCGAAAGGCTCAGGGATGCTGTGCATAAAGTGAGGAGCCCTCAATCATCCACCGCTTTGCTCCTGATGCGAGCAGGACTGTGTCATCCTCTGCACTGCAGCACAGTTACGCTCAGCCGGTGCTCACCACCTCGGAAGCAGGCTGCCTGCCTCCTTTGCAACGATCAGACCGAGAGGAGAGGGAGTTTTGGAGGGGGGGGGGGGGGGGGGGGGGGAAGGCAGGTGGATGTGGAGGGTGGCTGGAGAGCAGGAGCCGGCAGGGGGTGCAGAGCTAGCTGAGGATGGGAGCCAACGAGTCCATGGAGCAAGGAGAGACCCCATGTCTCTCTCAAGAACACATGTGAGTGTGACTTCACCTGCTCAGTGTTCTGTCTGGAAATGTGCAGAAGTGTGATTAAAATCAAGATAATTACTTACTTTATTTAAAAGCTGAAGGTCTGGAGAGCAGCTCCAACTGATTCTGCTTTGCTGTTATATTTATTAATTCATGTTCTTAAATTGGCCCTCCATGCAGTATACATGTTTATTGTGCGTGCAGGGTGACTTCTTATGCAGAATACAGTCACCTGTGAGTAATAGTGCAGGTATGCTCGCCATGTTTGTGTTGTTTACTGTTGTAGGATGAAGCCTGAAAAACATCTTCCCCTCTTGTGTTGATGCATTTTTGCTCTCCCTCACTCTCTTTCCATGCCATAAAACCTTCTCAGACTGTCAAATCCAATGCGACCAACTGAGCACGCCATCATCGTTGTGTTTGTTTGCTTTTGTGATGTAAATAATGATGAGAGAATGGGAGCACGTGCACAGGCACATGTGCATCAGTGTGCCTCGACTATAGTGTATGTCTGTATATAAACATAATAGTGCTTCATGAGAGCCTGTGGGAACCAGACGCAGGTGATGAGTACAGTAGGTGCCATCGGGAGGCTGGTGGGGTGATGTTTTTGTTCTGTGTGAAGGAGGACGCGACTGGGAGGAGGAGCCGGTGATGACGTTGAAATAGAATATGCTGTGTGAGGGCTGGAATAAGATAACTCAGGAATATCCGTGGATGAGAGAAAGAGTGAGAGAGAGAGACGGAGACGGAGCAAGAGCGCTCCACTTCGCTGTTTTATTTATATCTCAGACACACTACTGCACAGGGGAAGAAGAATCTGGGGAGAAACAGAGGGGAGGGATAATGGAAATGGAGTGACTGCTTGAGTGTGTGTGTGTGTGTGTGTGCTGTCCGCAATGTAGAAATTAATGATTTATAGCATAATACATAAGTCATTTTTCTTCTCCAAGCTCTGCTAAATTCAGACCTCAGAGGACTGAATACTTTTCAAAGAATATAAGCAGCAAAGTATTTGCTCTTATTGCAGGGCAGTTGAATTCGTAGCTGTTTTCCTACAGGTGTGCAGAACAGGAGCACCGTGTCCTCTATCCCAACCATTAATAACGAGGCTTTCACTGGGTTAACTCCCTGAGCTGTCAGAAGCACTTAGTGTATGAAGCATTCACACATCAGAGCACTGTAGTGTTAAGCAACGGACCAAATTATGTTTCTGCTAAATGGAATTTGTATTTCTTTTCATTTATCATTAATCTAAAATGAAATCTAAAATGAGTGACCAGGTTGTTTGTGTCTGCGTGGATTGGGAGGGGGGGGAGGGGGGTTACTGAATGAACCTAGCATCTGATCTCATCTTCAAAATGGATATTTTAACCCCCTCCTTGCCGGTGCGCTGACTTCCAGACCTGGCCTGTTGTTGTTTAATGTGCCATCTGCTTGCAAAATCTAAGTTTCAGATTTGGCTCAATGAGGTATTACATGTACAGATAATCTTAGTCTGACATCTTAGTTTTCCTCAGTGGCTTCTTTGTTTTGAGACTTGACTTCGAAGGGATGAGAGACATGTGCTCTGTTTATATGACCTGCAGAAGGTGCAGAGTGATGCTCCGTAAAATTTAATTTCCTGAAGTTGAAGAATCATTTGCAGAAGACAAAGAGCCACTTTCTGCTCTTTTTCCCCCGATGGCTTACCACATCACATCTGTGTAGAAACTGGAGAGGCTCTTGTAAAATGAAAATAGGCTGTTGTGATATTTCCCTATGATGTAATAGTTTCTATGCAGACACTCATTCATCAATGGGATAAAAGCACAGGAGCTCCCTCTGTTGGTCTCTTCATGTCTACCTCGTAGGAGAGACCATAGACTGTATACAGTGTAATGAGGGACACATACCATAACTCTATATTTTATTATTATATGATTTTACTTTACCTTTTTTTGCACAATACAGAACTAAACAGACTATTACCGCACAATCAAAGCACTTGCTGTAAATGTTAAAATTCCCATGTTCACAATGTTCAAGTATTATTAATTAATTAATTATATGGAAAAACAACGATTCTTTCTATGGTAGAAATGTGTATTTAGACGATAAAATTAACCTTAACCGTAAAATTAGCAGTCCTAATATCCGATTACCGCAATAGCAGAAAAAAGTTTTACATGTATTTATTATGATGAAACGTTTTATTTTTAACAGTGTTCATTTTCTGACAGTTTATTCAAAAATATTTATTTTGTCTCTGACATTTTGTAACACAAAGCATGTAACAGATTTATAGTTCTTGAACTGCGTCATAGCCCATTTTTATGCTGATGAAATCCTACCACTGACTAAGCTGCTGTTCTTTCCCTTTTTGTCTGACAGACAGGTGTAGATTCTTTAAAGCTCAAAATGCTAACGGCAGATAAAAAATCAACCTGATATCGAAAGCTCCAAAACAGCTGAGAGGGAAGGGGTAGCCAAGATGAGGAGAACATAACAAAGGGTTCATGATTGTAGACGGAGCGGGAGTTGAGGGAAAGTGAGGAAATTAAAGGTAAACGAGGAGTGGAATGGAAAGAGATAGATGATAGTCGAGTCCAGACACAGAGGGGTTCCAGGTGTTCGACAGCCGAGAGGCTAATCACACAGCTGCTTGGAGAGCAGCAGCTAGCCTCCATCAGCTTTCATCCAATCACATTTGCCCCTTTTGTCACTCTTAGATTCTGTAATCAAATTTAGCATTTTTTGTAAAGAGCAGATAAGTGCTTCATTTGCAATTCCCACATCTTAATATATTTTGGAAGAATGTGTATATATAGAGCAGACAGGTGGTGTTGGATTTTATGTGTCTGTGTTGCCCAGTTTCCCCCTCTTCCCTGGGGGACGGCGATGGCTCTCCCTCCAGCACTGTGAAAGCTGTTTAGACAGGCCAAGTTAGATTTGAGACACGTCTGGCTGTCTGAAATGCAGCATCTCCCAGCCTCACGCTGCAGAGTTCCTGTCTCCAGGCACTCATCCTGGCCTGTGAGAGGCTGCTATTAACTGCTGCTTTCTTTGTTTCTATTCGCCCCCATACCCTGACTGCTCACCCACACGCAGCGATGCTTTTCCTCTTTCTATTTTTTGTCTGCAACCACATCACATAAGAGCTGTTGAAAATACGACTGCAATAACAAAGAAGACATTCCAAGATTGATTTTTATTCACCTTATTAATTTATTTAATTACAGCACTCCTTTCAGTGTATGATTTCATGTCTATTAGATACCATTTGTTTAATTTGAATAAAGATAATCAATATAAACTATTCTCCGAGGAACAGAAGAGCAGAATAAATCAAATAAATATGCAGTTTTTCTTATATGCACTTGCCTCATAAATCTGCAATGTGCGTTTATTTTTTTCAATATCACATAACACATCACTGAACCTTGTTGGTTAGGCAATCCTCAGAGAGAGAGAGAGTGTGTGTGTGTGTGTGTGTGTGTGTGTGTGTGTGTGTGTGTGTGTTTTGACTGTGAGCCTCCAACGTGTTTTCTTCCAACGTGGAACATATGGCGGCGGGAGCAGCCTTCTGTTACCATAGCAACACAGTGTTTGCAGTCACGTGGACATTTTCCTCTGCAAGGACATAAACGGAGCAATGAAATGAGCCCAATTACCTCATCCCACTGTTTTCAGTTTTATTTCCAATCATCCTCAAAGAAGCAGCTTTCATATATGTTATTAATTTTGATTTTAATGCAACACATACATCTTTTATAGGTCTTATAGATGAATTAGTTTGGTGTATGCTTATTTGGTCTGTAAGTGGGTCCTGTCCTTGGAGCTGTCTGTGTCACTGCCTGTCAGACCATCTGACACTATGATCCCGGTTCGCAGTGAAAGATCCAGATGGATCTCCAGGCAGACCGGTCTGATCCTGCTGGGATACACTGGACCCTCGCAGAGAGTACAGCTCTAGCCCCCTTCTTTGTTACATGCTGTCTCATTTTTGCATCACACCACCCTCCAAAGTAATGCTTGTGTTTTTAAGGCTTTCGATCTGAGGAAATATCAGATTTAATATATAAAAATGTAATAAACTGGTACCATATATTATTTGATACCCTGTTGGCTCTTGTGTAGCCTGATGAATTTTGAAGCACTGCACTTTATATTGTTGGCTTAGAGGAGCCGTCACCTCTGCTGTGATGTGACCCCAGGGATAGTTAACATATTGACCATGACAGCAAAATACATGTATTACCAGCCTCCTCTATAAACATGAATGTCTCAGCTCCTTTTTTTTGCATCAGCTGTATTGATGGTGATGGTATTTGAGACCCCCCATGTCTTTCATACTACAGGCTTTTATTTGATCCATGTTTGCGTGCGTGTGTGTGACAAATGACCTCTCCAGGATGGCTTCAGCAATGCCTTGAGGTGAATCCCTTGAGATTAGCCAGATCAATATAGTGTGCAGACATGGAGGTGTCATTTAACTGTGGGGGTCCTCGCCTCTTCTCCTGTCTATGCTTTTGCTTTTGCATTTGTGTGTGTGTGTGTGTGTGTGTTAAAGGGGTATAGGGGTCCACAATAATGCCTTCCACAGTTTCCACTAGCCATTGCATTTTTCATTACCGTTTTATATTTTTCATTGTAAAAGACTAATTTAATTATACTCTCCAATGATGTGTTGGAGAAGCCATCCCCTGCACCTGCACACAATAATATGTTTTCAGTCATCAGCAGTTTTTTTTCAGTTTTTTTTAATTCAGTTTCAGTGTCTATGAAAATGACCCGTGCAAAAATTGTACACTTTCTTAAGTGATTTCGGTAGAAAAGAGGACACTACGGTAGATATAGAAGGGCAGACAATGCATATTAGATGCAGTGCTGTTTATGTATGGTCGGTGGGCAATAGGCTGTTTTTTTTTGGTTGGATACAGCAACGTGGTTCGAGAGCAAGAGAGTTAGAGGGAGGGAGGAAACGAGAGAGAGAGAGAGAGAGAGAGAGAGAGAGAGAATATACTGTATGCAGGCAGTGGGCTTCTGCAGCCAGTCTCTTTTAGATTAGGAGGCATCATTTGCTACTGGGGAGGAGTGGAGACGGACTCATATGGCTACAGATAACAAAGAGGAGCAGCATGAAAGGACTGAGATTGTAGATTAGAAACAAAGAGATATTAGAGAAAAAGAGAGAAGGCTGAGGGAAGGTTGGATCTGATGGTCTTTTAGTTATCATCTAAAGAAGAGGCGGTGGGTGTCTACCTGTGTGTCAGGCAGTAGCATCGTGGTGCGTAGAGGTGTAGCCCGCCGGCAGCCATGGCAGTGAGTACGTGGCAGGCTCTGTCTCCACTGCAGTGGGCTCGCTGGGGCTGGGACACACTGCTGGGAGGGGCAGGAGAAGGGGACAGCCCAGACTCGGATCCGGCTCTGGGGCTCCTTCGGAGTCTCTCCTGGGGCTCACGGCATGACAACATGGTCAGTGCTGCCGTGGAGTCCGTCAGACAGAGGTGAGAGAGGCTAATGCCACATGCCATCAGATAATGCATTAATCAGTGGAGCATGGACCTTGGTAGTTAGGTTGTATGGAGAGCTTCGCTATGTGTGTGTGTCTAATGATGAAGAAAAGCAATCACTATGGTATAACGTTGTGATTTTTATTTACAGCCTATTCTCATGCACAAATTGGTCATTGCTCTGTTTTCAGGTCTGTGTTCCCCTCACTCCATCCCTTTCTATTTCATATCTGTGATACCTTTAGATCTCGAGGTGTTGTTGTGGGTGTTGCATGTGTGTGTTAAGGTGGGGTTATTCTGTGTCTCAGTTGTGTCATTATCTGTCACCTCACTGCAGATTCAGCGTTTTCATTTGTAGCCATTAAAGTCTACAAGAAATGAAAACAGAAACACATACTAGCCCGGGGCTTTTTCTCTCTCTCTAGCACACCTCCTGCTCTTACTGCCTGATACATATATCAAAATGCTGCCCTTAGAGAATCCGTATGATAACATATTTACAACATATATTGCACTAAAGAATAATATCGTACCTGCTTTCTTGGGAAATATAACCTTTTTTTGATGTCCTGTGTCTAAAGGAAGTTAAGGTCACCCTCGCATGACTTCAATGACTCTGATACAGTCACAAGAGTCATTACAGTTCACGTGATATCAGTCTGATGTATGCTCATCTTTTATTATAGGAGTTCAGACTCTGATGGCGCGTTTGAGACCCCTGAAGCCACAACTCCAGTGAAGGCTGTTTCTCCTATAGATTCCCCAACCCAGCAACTAACCTCTGATGACAAAGGTAGAGTAAGAAAATCATGCCATGGTGTATGCGGAGTTCTTATACAGTATGATGCTCTGTTACACCTTCATAAAAAAGCAGGTGTAACACAGCTTTGGTGCACCATCTAGTGGAATAAAGCAGTATTCACCATCTGGCTTTGTTTGCTGAGACAAGCATCTCCAACGCATAAAACTGGGCCTTTTCGGTATATCTAGGAAAAGCTGATCAATCGGTTCAGTCTCTCTCTCTCTTGTAGTTATTTTTCATGGCATTCTGTCCAATTGAGAGGCTCTTATTGCATTATTTAGAGCACATTCATCTCTATAATTGAATGTGTCAGAAGTCAGCTGCAGCTTTTATCTCCATGCAGGCTTCCTTGTTCACACCTGCATCTTACCTACAAACCAGTTAAAACATATGATGATCCCTATTTAATTTAATTTGGATTTTATGCCTTATTAGCTAAAAGCTCTTTACGTTACGTCTCTCCGTCTTTTGCAGTAGCAGACACCTCTGTCAGTGATCCCGCCTTTGAATTGTCTTCAGCTGATGCACCATGCCGTTCCCCGTCCATTGTTTTTGATGAGAACAAGCCCATTGCAGCCAGTGGCCAATACAACATCGAGCCTCCTGGAGACTCAACAAGTCACACTCTTACCCGTTCTCTCAGCCTCCAGGGAGGAGAACTAGACAGTGCTGGCCTGTTAGATGGATCAACAGCAGAAGGCTTCCGTCAACATTCTGAATCCTTCAGCGTAGGCACCGAGAGTGCCCCAGGGACGCTTCACAGGCCCAAGAAGGTCCGTTCTGGGTCTTTAAAGAAGAAGCCTCTTCTCAGACAGAACTCCAACCCAGAGAGTCCAAGGTCACCCTCATCCAGCAGCACCCCGGAGATCAAGAAGCGGACAAAGTCACGAACTGCCAGCCCTCTCCAGCCTCAGGAGGAAGCAGAGGGATCTGCAACCCCAAGCCCTGGAGGAACCCTCCGCAGGACCAGGAAGAGCAGCCGTGTGGAGACCCCTCCTCCTCTGCCGGAGGAGACAAATCATACCAACCAGCAGGAGAGCCTTGCCATCCCTGCCTTACCCTTGTTCCAGGAGGAGACCCCTCTCCCTGGTAGTCCAACAGGCAGAGACGAATCCCCCATCCCCCCTAGTACATCCTACAAATGGGATCCAGATAATTTTCAGAACATCGACCCATTCAACACTGGAGGAAGTAAAATTGCCAATTCCCCCGTTCTGGGTCGTAAAGGTCCCTTGTGTGCCCCCATTGCCACCCCTCTAGAGAGTCCATCTGTGTCTGCTGTGGAGCCATGGCCCCCAGCTCCTCTTGAAGAGTCAATCACCAACCCTGAAGAGCAACCCATAATCCCCAATCGTCAGTCAGTAAGGCTGGAGTTTGACTACTCTGAGGAGGGCAGTGAGGCATCACACCAGGCCTCTCCCCCACCCAAGAAACTGGGCAAGAAGCCCGGTGGTAAGATGCCCCTGAGAAAACCAAAGTTTGGGCTGAAGAAGGCCCCTCCGGCGCAGACGGAGCAGCTGGACAATGATCCTCCAACAACCCATAATGGCAACGAGGAGGAAATCCCTGTTCCAGCAGTTTCGTACAAGTTTGATTCTGAAAAGTGGGAAGATCCCAACTTTAATCCATTTACTTCTAAGAAAGGCATCAACAACTCCCCAAAACTATCCAGGCCGTCTTTTTCAAATACATTTGAGGAATCTGTAGACCCTTTTAAATCCTCCAATAAAATGGCCAACTCCCCTCCTAAGGCCTCCGCCTCCTTTGAACTGTCATCCAATGACTATGACAATGAAATTGACAATGACAACATTGGGGAACTGGAGGACCAAAATCAGAACAAACCTGCCAAGAAGAAGAAAACTCCTATCAAATCGTAAGTTCACAGTTTATTACAAAAGGGCCGTACATTTATGGGAGAGTCCACACTCACTTACAGATCATTGTATTTATATGTAGGAATGTCTGCTTCTCTGTTGGTGAGGTTAGTCTGTGTTTGTACGTAGTCCTTTTGTCTATTATGCCTCTGTCTGTCTTTCTGTCAGCTGTGTCTGTGTATTCTCATATATCATAGGAAGTCCAGGGGTGTGTCTTCTCTATGTTGTCTGTTGTAAGTACAGGGACAATGCAACCATCCATACCTTTTTGACCCTTAATTCCATGTGGCTCATTTTAAAGCAGCATGTTGCCCCGTTGCCCCTCCTATTAACAGAAACATTATCCCAATCTCTTGTGCCCACTATCAAACAATTCCATTTAAACAAATTTAATCCTACTCATTTTAACTGAGGGACACCTGTTTTCAGTGCCAATTGAAAAACATCATAGTACAATTAGTATAGTCAAACTTTGTAACACACACACATGCACGGATACACACAGGCTTCACATTTTATGTATGCAGCCATTTAGTGCAATACAGTGCACAAAAGTTACATCACGTTACATCACGGTTGGGTGTGGTCAGCAGCGTAAAAGGCTTGAAACCTTCTTCCAATAGAGGTCAGTGCAACAGTGCTCAATGAGGAGCTGTTGAATGACACACTTAAGAGGATGTGGATGGAGATGTGTTATTGAGTTTGTTGTGTTGCTGCCTTCAGCCGTTACTTTTAAAAACATTTAGAATAGAGTCTAATAGTTTTCGATCGGAACTTTCTCCAAAACAATTGTAAATATTGGAAGAAATTCAGTTTTATGGTAAACTGTTAACACAACCTTTTTCTTCTAAAGCTGACAAAATATCTCTCTTCGTTATAGATGTGTGTTTACTGACATGCCACTGTGTCCCTTCTGCAAGTATTTAACAAAGGAGGTGCTAGCGCTCCCTCTTGTGTTCATTGTTGGCTATTGTTGAAAAAGTGAAACTTATACTTTGTATGTAGTTTTGGGGGGGTTATTGTTATTGTCCCATTTATATGAATTCCTATTGAGTTTAGTTCAAGAATTATTATTATGAAACACTGGACATACATTTTTTTGTACATAAAATGTATAGAATGAAATAGGATGATGTATCCTGATAGTTGTTGTAAATTGCTATAAATTGATATCCAAGGACACCCACTCCTATACAAACCCTCTGAGAATCCATGTTTCATGGTATCTATAAATTGAAAACTGAGGTAACAAAACAGTAAAAACCTTCCTCTAACACAGGGGTGGGGAACCTTTTTCCTATCAAGGAACATCCTTCGAGGGCCATACTAATTATTGAACTCATAACCTCGGCAACATTTTTTGAAGACACAGCCCATTCATTTCACTTTTCTTTTATGCTAAATGCAAAAAAGCAACTTTTTTATCCATGTATCTTTCTGTTTTATCAGAAATCAACAATCCTTTATTAGTCCCACAACGGGGAAATGTATCTTGTCACAGCAAAAGAACATATGACGTAAAAAGGCAGTAAACAATAATTAAATAGAAAAAATATATATATAAGTACCAAGTGGTTGATAGAAAATAAAGTGAATATTGCACATGGCAGTGATAATTGCACAGCAGTGGTGGAATAGTCTGTTCTTGGTGTGGTGATCTACCTCTCTATCTCTCCATGTTTGTATGTTACGCTCTGCAGAGAGCTGCTTGTTGGGCCAAACTCCGCCGAAGAGCGTTAACTTTATCCAAACGCACTCGTCCGTTCAGCTCCTGCAGTTCGACATGTTTCGTGCAGTATTGACGCTCGAGATTATTTTTCATCACCGCAAGTACGTCCACACAAACTAGACACACTGGCCTTCCACAAAGAAATAATCATTCGTCCATTTTTCTTGGAAAGTGCGACATTCCGCATCCAGCTTTCTCTGTTTTACACTCGCCATGCTGCGTTCGCTGATGTCAATGACAGTCTCGTTTAAAATTAAAAGTTTTTTGACATGACGTGACCACGTGATGACACGTTCTGCTCGTGTTGTGTTCAGGGACCCTGACCTTGGCCAGGAAAAACAATCAGTCAGCCGTTTAAAATATTGCCGTCTAGTTTTTTTTGCTAGTGGATGTTTTTTGCGTGCGTTTTACGAATTACCTCGAGGGCCAGATCAAATGGTCTCACGGGCCGTATACGGCCCGGAGGCCGGAGGTTCCCCACCCCTGCCTTAACAGTTAATCTAAAGTAATAGATTAGGTTTGCTTCAATGTCATAACTAACCTACTACATTATTACCAAATACATGCCTGTCTAGGATCTATGTTTTTTGTCAATTTGTGTGAAAATAAGCTATTCATAACATTCATTTTCCACTACTGCTGTGCAGTTACTAACAACAGATTCAACCCTCTTCACAAACATTTCGCTCTCCTGTTCATTTCAGCCACACATAGACTACAGTAAGTGTACTGTTACACATATGGTAATGCAGCTCTATGCAAATTATGTTGTCATTTTATGCAAAAGCAGAAACAGTTTGAACTTTTAGCATTTGTTTCTGTAAACATAAACATTTGAGAAATGTAGCAAATACACAGTACTTGCTGTTAGACAGTCTCTGTTGGATCTAATGAAGAGTTTTGTACTGAAGGTGCCGAGGGACTCTGGATCTTAATGTATGATTGTTTCACTTTTTCTCAGTAATACTTTCAGAGTGAAGAGGTCGCCAAAGAAATCCCCATTGTCTGACCCATCCCAGGTGCGTACCTAGTTCACTATATCTCTCTGTACACTCTCTCACTGTGGTCTGCCTGTATTTCTCCTTCTTTACTCTGACTCTGTCACTGCCACCTCCTCTGTGTTGCAGGATCCTATGTCCGCAGATGAAACTCCCTGCCTCCACCAACAGGACGACCACGCCACAGACGAGGAGAAGCTGGCCTCCTCCACTGGTCACAAGTGGGCAGCCCTCCACGACATGGATGCAGATTTGAACTCTGACCAGCAAGACTTCCCTCAGCCGAGCGACCTTTCTTCCTTTGTTAATGAGAACTGTCTTGCTGATCAGACTCCAGGTGAGGCTTCGCTGTCTGACTCTCTCAGATCTCTCTTTGTACCTCCCGCCACCTGTGTCCAAATAAATGCTGACAGAGATCAAAGCATACACATAGACAGGCGGTGCTCAAAGGAAATTCAAAGCTTATGTTTGGATAAACCCTCATGTACAGTACAGCCACCAGCCACTTTACCCTTCCATAATCCAGCAACATTATTGATTTTTGTTAAGGCAGTTAAATAATAAGCCTGCTGGACCAGTTCTCTACTGCCCTCTGTCCTCCAGAAGAGCCACCCCAGAGGCTGTGTGGCTCAACCAATCTGGGTCAAAGAAGAAATAACCAACAGATAGCCCTGCCCCATCAGTCGAGAGCTCAACACTGGCTCGAAATGTCTCTGCATTTCTTCTTCTGCCTCTAAAACTTTGTTTTGCCTTTCTGTTTCAGTGCAAGACTATGAAATTGAGTACATGGAAAAGCTTGGCTCCGCTTCGCCTGTGAGTATTCCGCATTATTTAAAGAATTTATTTATACTGGTATGTTTGTATATATTATATGTTATTTAAATTCAGACTTTATACGCTCGTGTGTCTTGTAGCCACTGTCTGTGAAGAAGCCATCGTTGTACCTGAAGTTGGACTCCATATCTGACAACTTAACCAAGAATACACGTGCACATGGATCTGAGCCCAGCTCCCCCTGCACAGGGTACAACACACTCTACTACTACTACTCTACTGCATGATTTATTTCTGATATGAAGTGAAGTTACTTTGCAGTATTTCATACAGTGTATCTTCACTGTATACTGTAGGATGTCTTACAGTGCAATTTTCAGTGCTTTAACAGTACATTGTACTACTAGTTTGCTAACCGTAAACTGGAACGATTTGGATTATATAATGCATGCAGTTCAGCTGCTCCAGCCACGTTTTTCATTAACACTACCATCCATCATATACAGTACAGTACATGACATGTCCCTCCCTCTCTCCACTCTTCCACTCACTCTGAGCAGCAGTTTTGAGGAGATGGAGGCCCAGATAACAGCGGGTATGAAGACACCGGTGCTGAGCTCCCGGCCTGGTCCCGAGGGCTCTGCTGGAGAAAAGGGCAGAAAGAGAGAGAGCAATTCTGTCAGCCGAACACAGAGCACAGAGAGGGATGAGCAGGTGAGCCCAACACTTTTGTAAATATTCAAAACTCACTGAACCCTTATCACATACAGTATGTTGTCATTTCTGTGTCTTGTCACCATCATGTAAGGAGAGTTTTTAATTTTGGAACATTTACATCATGTCATTGTTAAGTCCAAAGGGGGAGAGTGCAACATGCTTTGTTGTAGTGACTTGGCCCTCCAACATCAGTCAGATTCTCATTAAAGCCTTGTCACTGATAATAACACATAGCCAGTCCGCCACACTAGCTCCCCTGCTTGAACTCAGTGACTCATCTCCCAATGCTCCCAATGCTGCCACTCAAACACTCAGCGCTTTGCTTTGCCATGCTGACCCCTGCCCTCCTCCCCGCCCTCTGCCTACTCCTCCCGGTGCCCCTGTAGCCCCCTAGCCAGGGCCCCACGGAGGCCCCTGCTTCAGTCCTGGCCATGCCCCTGTTAGACAGGCTGTCTGAGTGTGACGACCTTCTGCAGTACCTGGAGCCTGACCTGGCTGAGACCAACCCCACCGCATTCGCCCAAAAACTCCAGGTGTGTTGACAGACCACACATGACCCCTCTTGATAAACCTTATTATTGGTCTAGCCTCTGGTGGCCCTTCTGTGACCTTGATATGTGATTGTGTGTGTTTTTATGTTATTCCCATTGTGTCACCTCACTCCATCCTGCCTTTTCATTTATCCATGTTTTACCTCCTCTTACCTCAGTTGCAGTTTTTAGCTTACTGTGTGAAACAGATTGATAGTGTGTGAAATGTAGACCGCAGCAAGTTTGTGCGCTCAACTCAAGTTTCTATATGTTTTCCTTTTGCTCTCTCATCCCGGGTCCGCAACCCCCCTTTCCCTTACCCCCGAAAACCATCGATACCCCTCCCCACCCCCCATGTGTATGGCCCAGGAGGAGCTGGTGCTTGCTGCCCTGAGGATAGAGGCTCTGCAGATAGCCAAAAACATCTCTCAGTGCCCCTCCCTCTCCACTGTAAGCCCCCAGGTACTGCGCTGAGTGCTGCACCTGCTGTATGCATGTGTGTGTGTGTGTGTGTGTGTGTGTGTGTGTGTGTGTGTGTGTGTGTGTGTGTGTGTGTCAGTGTGTGTGTGTGTCAGTGGGTGTGTAAGACGAAAGAAGCATCTTGAATGAGTGACGTGTGTGAAATGCATGTGTGCGTGGCTGTAGTGTGCGTGCATGAGTGTGTCTCAGCCTATTCTCTCCCCCTAAACACACCATTCTGAGTGTGACTGTGAACTCATGGCCTTATCAACATGGTGGCTGCACCACTACATCCGCAGTCCTCTTCAATCCCCTTCCACCCCCACATAAGAAATATCTAACATGGCTAAACGCGTCCAACTCCCACCCCGACTAGCAGCGAGCTCTTCCAGGTTGTCTCCTGTTGGGCAACATGCATGTTGCCTGTTCATGGGAGACTTACATGAGCATGAATGTGACTGGGAATATCTTGCACTAGACTTAATATCAGCAGCTGAGGAGTTATATGGATATAACTCTCCCAGATGTGTTTGTTGATGCTTTGCTATCATCACCCCAAATCCCAGTCACATTCTTGTTTTGTGATTTTGTCCTTTTCCCAGACTAACAGCACTAACAAACAGGTACATCAGGTAGGTGTCAGCATTCAGTTTAGCTGGAGTTTAGGGCAGAACTTGGGAATCTTGCTGGTTGGAGGGCTTGTGCTTTGCTGATTAATCTACATTTTATAGTCAGTGGAAAAGCTCTTGTAAGAGCTGGAGCAGGGCAGGCGATTCCCGGTCCTCTTTCCCTCCATGTCTTATGCTGTTGTCCAACACGTTTTACAGTCTCGACTCAAGAAACCCAGCACTCGACGGTGGAATATCAACGGTTCACCCTTACTCAAAGTAAGAGTAACATTATACTCCTTGATCTGAACCCGTCTTAATCCAACTACAGTGCAGTCTTTGGTCATTTCATTGTTTTTGGCTAAATAATTATGAGATTAAAGTGCTGAAGGTGAATGAAGGCGTTCAAAACTACATTGGTCCAGAGTTTAGGAATCACAGCCCTTTATTACATAGTACCTCTAATTGTTAAGACTATAATGCTGTTGACCGTATTTGGATGTAAATGCCCTCTAATTAAAGCTCAGCACTTTTCTTTCCTAGTGCTGAAATACAGAGCCAAAACAAATGCTCAAATTCCTACAGACTGCACTGTAAACATCTAACTCCTGTAGACCCCAGAAGTCCAGAAGTCTGAGAACTTTTTTAAAGTCTCCCTTTATTTTAGCCTACCTTAGCTGTACTTTGTCCCTGTGAGCAAATCTGCTTGAGTTTGGAGTTGTCTACAGTTATATCTAGTATCTCTCTTGTAGTCTTTACCTACTACTGGCTTGTTTTTGTATTTGACTTACTGTAGTGTTTGTCTTGTGTCTTCAATCGTCCCTTTTTTGTCACATTAAGTATTTTTTCCTCAAATCACAGTATGTGATTATTGCCTAAAGCACTCCTGCAAGGGACAATCACTTTTACTTGACTTGTGATCCAGGAGGACTTGGTTAAGGTGCTATTGTACATTACAACATTGTTTAGTAATATGCACCCCTGAAGCACATTAACAAATTGTGTTCAAAAGTGTCTTCTGTATTTTTACCCTTGAAGCCCTGTCTTAAGCCCTTGTGTTCAATCAAATTATTAATACATATAGCATACAACAAACCTGGGGCAAGATAGAAAAATGGATTGGGGGAATATCTGTTCGGGTTGCAAGCTCATTTTTGCCCCTAGCCCTCTAAAGCAGCAGCAAGCATACACCCAGTAAGGACACATCTTTATTTAGCACAGCACTGACATTTTATGGGGATTTGTTGGCGGAGACAAGACATCACTTTATGTAACAGTTACTGTGAGTCATACCCCCACTGGACAGGTTTGAGCTGCTTTTCTTAACGTTTCTGTTTAAACCTCGCTGAAGTGGGAGGGTAACCTGACTAAAAGCAAAAGAGTTCCACAGTTACCTAAACTTGACCAGTCTTTACCTACAGGAAAATAATATAATTACAGCTCAGCCAGACCAAACACTTCACTCTCTTTTCCCTGTATTAGTGGCTCCCAGCCCCCACTATTTCATCAAATCTTCCCGTAATCCGGCTCTCCCAAGGATGACTAAATCCCTCTCAGAGCAGAGTTTTTAGGGGACCAAAAGTGGTACCAGAACGAGGATTGTTTCTGCATTTTGAGATGTGAGGAGTTGTTGGTAGAGTATTGTCATTGGTTTGCAAGGGTCACATGAACACATGCATAATACTTTGGTTTGTAGCGTTTCTCAGTACACCTAAACAATCTATCCAAAGTCTTTCTGGTGATAACTCCTCAAAATTGTCTGGTTCTGGTTCCCTTCTTTGTAATAATAATAATTGGGCAGAAGCTGTAACAGGTTACACTACGATTCTAGCCACAACAGGTAAGACCACTATGTTGTAATATGCTTTAACATGAGACTAACATCTATTTCCCATGCTGCCCAGTCCGCTACCCTACCCTCCCTCTCCTGTATATGATGCAGTCATTGCTGTATCAACTGCTGCCCCCCTTCCTTGCCTGGACCCAATCACATTCAAGCTTCTGCGATGATCGGGCGATCATGACTGCTCAGCTGGGGGCAGCATCAGCCAAATCACTTGGCTAATACTGTGGCAATGAAGACTGTTTCATCCAATCATGTTGCAGCTGACAAAGTCTTCAGGAACATCACCAGCCTGCCTCATTTACATATTGATTTTGCTGTGTGGTACATTTTGATGTCGTTTGATGCTGCCTTGGCGGTTTGGTTCAGGAATGCGTGAGGGACCGAGGGTAAGGGTGTCCTATCTGTAGCTCAGTCTGGTTTGTAACTGGTTATGTTTCCCTTCCTCTCCCGCCTGTCCTTTGCTTCCTGGGAGAAGCACAGAGACGTGTCATCTCCAGTAGAGAGTTGCGTGTCCAAGAACTCGCTGTACACCAGGACCAGCACCAACTATATCGAAGGGGAGAGTCCCCACCTGCCCATAGAACTGGACCACTCGCTGGGAATTGCACGAGAGGAGGTGCCCCAAAAACGTTTATTTTTCTTCTATAAGTCATAAATACTGTATGTACTTCGATTTAACAACTCACACTTACCGACCTCAGATCGTGACAAAGGAGAAAGAAGTGCTGGAGTGGCAGAGGAAGTATGAAGACAGCCGACAAGAAGTGGTGGAGATGAGGTAAGAAGTAACACCTTGGGTTGTCATCACTTACATCATACTGAGGACCCACCCATACACTTCACAGCGTGGATTTAACACCTCCCTGTGTTTCTGTTAAATGGTACTGCGTCACATGCGTCTTGTTTTCAGACTCCACCCCTCACCATTTAACCTGTCAATTGGTTTATCCAGCTTTAAGTGTAAAACACAGCCATGGTTAACTGCTGAGTGGAGAACCAGTTAAAGAAGTCCATCTGAATCCTACTATCAGCATGATTGTTAGTGGTGGAAAATAGAGGAATAGAGGAAGTTGATATACTGTATGTCAATTATCCATGAGAAAATGTGTTAGGGGCTTTAGGTGTCATTTGGATTATACACCATCAACTGCCTGACAATAGTCCAACTCTGGGATTATCTATACTCATATTTACATCCAGAGAGGATCAATTTATGTCCGACCATGTGGGTTCTAGGAGATAAATATACAGTACTGAGACCTTGTTCTCTGTCAGCAGGTGGTGGGTGTGGGTCCAGCTGGCCACAGCTCAGTTAGTCTGGAGATTACTTCCTTTGACTGATTGGGCTCAAGATAAGGGAGGGCTAAGAGGCTAATGGGGAGGCATGGCTAATCAATCCTCTTACCTCCGGCAATCTGCTTTTCCCACAACAAGGCTTCCGACTGGGCCGTGCTGCTACTTGACTTGGAGTGTGGGGGAACTTCTAGCAGCAAGACTCAGATGAAAACTGAACACACAGTGCAGATAAATAAAAGATACAAAGCTAGGGATAGTTTAGGGCCCTAAAACTCTTCCATATGTCAATAATCCTATTATCTAAAGTTATAGGTTGGGTTATTTTAGTGTGTTTGTCATATACCTAAATTCTAAAGTAAATATCTCAAAAAATAATTTTTTTCACTTAAAACGAAAACAGATTACTTTTCAACTCCCCTCCGCGTTTCCAAGTGGTGTTATTATTGGTGCTGCTGTTGCAAATACAACCAATCTCTTTCCCTTTTCCTCAGAGTTACCAACAACACAGGACACACTGCATTTGTTCACAAACAAACTGCGCAGACTGATGATAACACATTTTCGGTCTATTGATTTGCAACATGGCTACTGCCATCAGCCAGGCTAATGTTACTGTCCAAAGCAAGAAGCAACCATAAGAATCCCAAAGAACTAGAAACCCCGATCTTTGCCGTCTTTGCCTCCACCGTCAACAATGGCTCTTTTGCTGTTTAGAGTTTCCACAATTAACATTACTCTGGTTGTTTCACTACCTGGGTACAGCTACTGTAAGCTATTTTGTTGAGTTGCCTCTTAGCTAAATGCTCTCTGGTAGGCAGTGATGCAGTGTATATGTCTAGGGCTTTTATTGTGAAAGAGAGATTGTGACCCAGAGGCAGACAGAATTGCATATTTAAAGCGAAGGCTTATAGGAAACCAATCTAAATGCTGATTGTGTCATTATTCTACAGTCATTATATTGTGCAATCAACATTTACTTCATGATAATAAATTAAAAGAAGAAATGTTATATATTGACACTTTAACTTAGACTTTTAAATATCAGATTTTCCCATCATATGAACGCAATATCAAAACAAGTTCCAGCTATATGTTTTTATTTAAACATTTTGCAAATGAGCAAACAGGCAAACAGACAGCCATGTAAACAAATACTCGATTTCCATTAGTGGAAACGAATATATGAGTTGCATAAAATAAGATTGTTTTAGAGACATGTATATTGATGATCTCCAATTTCTCATCCATAGGAGGATTGTTGCTGAGTATGAGAGGACGATTGCACAGATGATAGGTGAGTTCAATGTTAAACACAGGATTGGTCCCAGTTTACTGGACCCTCTGTCTTTTCAATTAATTTTATTTCAAACCAATTACGTTTGTTCCCCAATCTCTGCCACTACTTTTTGCTGCACTTGCTGCAAAATATACTGTATTTGTGTGCTCTACTCCATTGCCACTGATTTCAGAGTTAAGTATTTTCTTATCCTCTGACACGAGCTAGCTTTTCCATGTGCTTGCTTTCATGTTTGTTTGATATGAAGTGGACCCTGATGTCATCAGAGGGGGAGGTATTCACCTTTTGCCCACGTGTGTTCAGCTTCATTGGACCCGCAGGTTCACTTTCCACACATTATTCCTGCTTTCACCTACATCTTCTTCGCCACTCGAGGATTTGATTTTCGCTGCTGTCTAATTTAATTTCTTACTCTCATTAAAGCACCTATCACCAAAAGGAACAATCTGTCTGCGCTCTTGTCTAGCACTCGGCTCTCTCACATGTCTTGCCCTCCCAGCTTGACTTAACACAGTCCCTTCTTTTCTGTTCTGCTCCCATCTTTGCTCCCCTTACTATTTGATAACCCTGACAGGCATGCCAGGTGAGTAACGCGGAATTGTCCTTCACTTGTTTGTGTCAGCTCACATCTCTCCGCCCGTCCGTCAGAGAGGAGAGCAGAAGTGCTCACTTTCTTCATCTCATCCAGTGACATTTGTTTGTCCATTTTTGTTGCATTTCATCCTGTATGTTGAGACACTGTGTAGTTATTTACTTATTTTTGGTAAGAAGAATAATTTAGCATTTACTTTATGTAATCCTTTAGTTGTTGATATTAAGTACAACATTATACAAAGATGTTCATATACATACTGGAAACCTTTACACTGCACTTTGCTTCTTTATTGTACATGGTTGCAAAAGTTTTTTATTCAGAATTAGTGAGTTAAGCAGGTTGGTCATCTAAGCCTTTGACAGGAAAGAAAGGGTTACGCTGGGAGGGGGTTGAAATATTGTATAAGCTTTGTCATTTAATAATGAAAGCAAAGCAAATCAGCTGCTAGCTCAGTTTTTTTGTTTACAGGTCTCTTTGATTTTCCCATTGTGAAGTGTTTTTGTTTGCATGCTACAGAAATACTCATATAGTGTAGTTTAAGATGCTGTGAAATCATACTAACCCACAAATTCATTTTGATATTTAGCCAAAAATAAAGTGTCTGTGTGTATCTGTATGTGTGTTGGTGTATGTGGCCAGTACAGCAGAGTCTTCAGACTGATGATCTGATCTACATTATATTTGTGTGTGTCCATCAGAGGATGACCAGAAAGAGAAGTCTCTCTCCCACCACACCATCCAGCAGCTGATCATGGAGAAGGACCAGGCCTTGGCCGACCTCAACTCTGTGGAAAAGTCTCTTGCCGACCTCTTCCGACGTTACGAGAAGATGAAAGATGTACTGGAGGGCTTCCGCAAGGTGACTTAACACAGAAATTATTCACAACTAATGAGAGTTTACAGCATCTGGCTTTGTAATTGTAATAATCCTTATCCTTATTGCAAGTAATTAAAACATTTCTCACTCCGTTCAGAATGAAGAGGTTCTCAAGAAATGCGCTCAGGAGTATCTGTCCCGGGTCCGCAAGGAGGAACAGCGCTATCAAGCCCTGAAGATTCATGCAGAGGAAAAACTAGACAGGTGAGTCTCATCATCTCCACCATGACTGTTATGTGAAAACACCACAATACAATAACTACACAATAACCCAATGCCCAGCTGGAATATGTTTGGCTATAGAACAATGTTTAGCTGTTGTTCCTATAGATAATTTATATTCCATCTATTTGAAATTTCTAATGTTTTATTCTGCATTGTCTTTGCAAACGCGAGGTTGCGCTTTCATAAGACTTTCCAGGCTTATGGGGTCACAGAGAGGTGACTTCATTCTCATTGTAAGTAGGATACAAGTGTTGCACACTCTGACTCCATATGTTTTGGATATACACATGTTTTTCTTTTCCACTGCTCCTAATACTAGAATGGGTTAAATTCAGAGTCTAAATTTGACTGTGTGTGCTGTGTACATGTGTGATGATAAAAATGTAGGATTCTAAAATCTTCCATTTCCATTTCCATATGGAGCCAAAGTGTGCCACACTGTTTCCCTACTTTCAACTCTACATCCTGTGATCAGCACCTCATCACAACCCTTGGTGTGTGTTATTTTTCTAGCGTTTGAATAATTCTCATTGTATCACTTGTGTGTTTCCAGGGCCAATGCTGACATAGCTCATGTGCGTGCCAAGTCCAGTCAGGAGCAGGCCGCCCACCAGGCCAGTCTGAGGAAGGAGCAGATGAAGGTGGACTCTCTGGAGCGCACTTTGGAGCAAAAGGTCAGTTAGAATTCCTCAGCCCTGGGGTGTAAAAAGATGTGAAAATCATAGAAAAATATTCATGCAAACAAGTAGACCAACGTTATTTTAACAATTGTTTTACAGAACAAAGAGATCGAGGAGTTGACAAAGATCTGTGATGAGCTGATCGCCAAGATGGGGAGGAGTTAGCGACCACAGTCACACCCAGGCCAAATGTGGAGTGGTTGTGGGAAAAAATAACGTCTTGGAAAATGAAGCGGATCAGTAATATTACCGCTTTTCCAACGACTGATGGACATTTGAGACCAAAATGGTCTTGAGGTAAAATTTCCTACTGACTTTGTGTATTCAGGATCCACAGGAATGGCTTTCTCTTAATCACTTTTTGATGTGTCAGTGTATCGTTCTGTATCAGGGGTCTTGTTTAAAGTTTAAGAAAATGTATGATATCACCAATGAGTGTGTCTGTGTGTGTGAATGCGTGTATGATAATGAGAAAGCGAGAGCATTGTTTGTGGGTTAAATTATCTATAATAATGTTGCCATGACAGCCACTGAGGGAGAAGACTGTTTACCTGTTCCTGTTGTTGTCTCTTCTTGATACAAGAGAAAGATAGACTTTGAAAAAGAGTAACAGAGATTTAGATTCATTTATAAAATGTTGATACATCACTAAGAGAACACAAACTATCCCAATAGCTAACTGCATGTGGGAGAGAACTTGTAATGTTATATGCTTGTATATACTGTAGGAAATTCCAAGTATAAAAAAAGATTCATCTGCATTTTGATAGTTATTCTGTCATCCTCGGCCCGCTCCCCTCATGTAACCTTGTAGATATTTGTCATACTTGTCATAGCTTTCTCACTGAAATTGTGCGACTATTTTTTGGGATTTTATTTTGATATAAAGCAAACTAATCGTGACCTTATTCAGTTGTAAGCAGGAGTAATTTAATTTTGGATGGATATGTCCTAGTTATGCTCGGTCGTTTTGTCACACTGATGAATACCTTCTCTGCACAGCTGCTGTACAGCATCTGCTTACAAAGTGCAATAAAAGATGGCAATACAGCACACTGGCTTCACTGATGACATGTTTTCTCTATATAAATATAAATATATCTATTTATCCACATAGTGTGTTTAGGAGGAAAATAAACACACACATAGAATAAGAAATTGCTGTGAGGCTGATTTTTATCATATTTATTGCCAAAATAAGCAATAAACTAGCAGCTACAATGCACAGGATGTGCCTACCCAACAAGCATTGTAATTATTGAGTTGAGAGAGGTTGAAATAGATATTTGAAAGTAAGAAAAAGAATGGGTGTATCTGCCCCATGATTCAGATCTACTCCTAAATGTAATTGGTTCTTCCTTCCACCAAGTTTCATGAAAGGGCCAGTAGTTCTTTCTTAATCCTGCAGACAAACAGACAAACAAACCGAACCAAAAACATAACTTCCTTAGTGAAGGTAGAATTAAGCTTCTGCAACTCAAAGTGGCAGTAGTATGAATCTGTGGTGTAAAATGATGTGTTATTTATGACACAATATGTATGTCGACCACCGATGTTGACATCGCCGCTACTGGAAACAGCCGACGCCGTGTTCTGACGTCACAAGTAGAACACAGTCCACCAGTTGAATACAGACAGCACGGGAGAAGCAGACAGGAGCGAACATGCGGATGATGGTGACGGTGATCCTGGATTTGGCGGAGATCCTGTGCGGCAACAGAACACAGACAGGTATATATACATTTGACTATAGTTCATAGAACTTCCCAATAAATAGTAAATACACCATAATAAAACCTAACATTATCCTCGATCGTAAATAGATCGCAAGCTATCCTATATCGAGTCGATAGCTTGGTTTCCTTGAATTGTTATGAACCCGACTAGTTGTCTGCAAATTGCTCGATCCCTAAATATTCAATTATTTCTCTACTTGGACACATCGACGTCTGTAAAGCTTGATAACTTGATTCTTTCTCGAAGTTTCTGCGGTTGAGGTTCTATCGTTGTGTCTGATGTCAAACGTCATTTATTACGAGGCTGTATATAAAGCATTAGCTATTAGCTAACAAACAGACCGGAGGACAGCGCTGCTTTATAAAGTATAGTCTGTATACTGAGGTGAGACGATATATATATATATATATATATATATATATAGACGGTCACTATAGCCTATAGTAGCCGCAACACTTACCAGATGTTCATGGAAGTTACGATGTTGTAACTTTACGTGAAACGGGTAACAAGTTGCTACTAGATAGATCCGACCTCCGTACGACCATAACAGGCTTATGAGCTGCTTACGAGCCTGTTGTGAAACACAGGCATATATGTATGAAATCAAGATGACGTTAATATTGGCCTTTTTCTGGATATTGCATATTGTGTACCTGTCCTTACCACTCTTCTTTTGTACATTTAAGTGTACATGTGAAAACTGTACAATTATGGAAGCAATTGAAGAGCTGCTGCCAAGAAAAGGATGTCATGGAGGAACTCAATGAATATGAGGGACATGGTGCAAACATAACCTGCATAACAGATCACCCAGGATTCAAATCAAAGTGTCTGGATGTTTGGGTTTTGCAGACAGTCTACCAAAGGTATTCGAAGAGGGACAGACAACAAGCAGGTGATCAGCCACATAATGAGTATGTTACTTGTGTAATGTGTAGAGCTCAGAAACTTTGATGTATTTATGGGGAAGTCGAATGGTCACTCTGGCAAAGTTACAGAATTAATAGATAAATAAGCAAATAAGGTTGAAGTGATTACCATTGACATGTATTATCTTGTATGTTACATAATGTATCACTATGTGGCATACCGCCGGTGAGATTCTGCTGGGAATACTTGGTAAGAACCACAGAATGCCATCATGTGCCATTCAAAAGATCTGTGCTACGTTTCCATCTGACAACTACACGTCGTTCAAGTATCAGCACTTTATTAGAGTCAATAACAAAACACAATGTCAGTTCAGTGATTGAATCTGCTTCTATACAGCACAGCTGCATCCCTCTTGTTTGGTTCTTCCACCGACTGCTGAGTGGATCTGGGACTTCGAAAGGTTCCTCATCAACATTGTCTTGGCACAAAGCATTGAGTCTCGGTCAAGAGTTCAGTAACATACTCTGCAAAAAAGATGTTTTATAATCAAGAATTATATATATATTATATATATAATATGTGTGTGTATGTGTGTATATGTGTATCTGTATTTGTATCTTACATATCAATATTTAAATATTATGATGCTGACCTTTGGAACAATCAACCTGGATTGGAACTTGCAGTCCAGCTGATCTGACAAATGGACTTGTGGTGTATCAGTGGAGGGGAAACACAACTTTACTAATAAATCTTTCAAACCAGCTTGAAATTGTATTGCAGGTTTATACATGTCTGCGTAAAGAAAATATCTAATAACATTCATAATAAAATATGTTGTTGTGAGAGCAATGATATCAAATCAAACAATTAAATATATGAATTATGTACATGCATGTGGTGATGCTATAAATTGTATTTTTAACATGTCATGTGCAGGTCTACTGGTACTACAACTGTAATGTACAGATGACGTACAGTCTGTATACTTACTGGTGTACACACAGCTTCCTCCCCAGTGTGGATGTCCAATAGATGGTCGCTGATCATACAGGTATCCTCAGTTCTGCTTCGGCTTCATTCACCAATGTTTCAATACCTCTGTAATAATAGTGTGATGTTAAAAGTTAAATAGACTCACGCTTTTACTCAAACTACAGAATAAAATGGGGAAGCCTGTTATAAACATTGCATCTATACTTAATTAAGCTAATGAAGTGTAATTAGCTAAAGTTATTAATACTACAAACAATAACACACATATTGGCTAGGGCCTGGTGTAGATAGATAAATACTTTATTCATCCCGAGGAAAATTTAGGAAACATTTACATTACAGTTTACATTTGTATGTCAACTCGTTACATACAGTAGGCTAGACCGATTATGACTTTATGTTTGAAACAATAAATACAGTAAACAAGTAGCACAGTCTTACCTTTGCTCTCTCCCTTTTGGCGAATGCATTTCATCATCTCTTTGGTGGAGGACTCTGCACCGGCGGACATGTTTGAGTCGGCGTGCTGGCTAGTGCTGACTGGGGTCTCGGCAGTATTGTAGGCACAGCATCTGCGTTCAGTTTTAAATTCTTTTTGAATCCCATTTCCTTGGCGAGCAGTTGATTGTTCGAAACACGATCTCTCAAAGTGCTGCCCACAAATCGTCGGTTTCATCTACGCACTTGTCTTGTCCATAAAAGCAAATTTTATCCTCTTTTGGCCACAGAAAGCTAGATTTGGAGACGGCCCCACATCCCCATACAACACATCGCTTCACAATTACCCTTGACGATCGATTGTTGTCCGTTCTTTCTCGTAATAATTGACAGCAGTCTTTGCTGGACGCTTCAACGCAGACGAACACTGGCGGCGGCTGTATTCTACTTGTGACGTCATCGCCCGAAAATTGCCGAAGTGGATGTTCCCGGCGCAGCGACCGATTGTTGTTAGCGGACGTCATTTTTATGCTGTTATGATCGTGATTTATTACGATACATCTATAATAAAAATATATATATGGCACATTTCACAATAGAAATGCAACCTCTATCATATACCAAATAAATCTAATTTTGTCAGTGTTAAGAAGTACAGCTGCCTGACTCGCTTGTAAATATTACAGCCATGTTCTGTGTCTGTTTTATAGTTTGTTTATTTGATTACATTCAAAGTGGCAGAAATTAGGAAAAAAAACCCTGCACTACCTCACTTCGTCCTCACAGCTGCCAGGGGGCTGTTTTGCAGAGTGTATAGCTGTCTGCAGCCTCGGAAACGCAGATCTTCAGTTAGCAGTTAGCTTGAGTTCAGCCACAGCTGTGACCCCAGATGCTGGGGTTTGTTCTGGCTGAGCTCAATGCTCTTCGGCTGCTGACTGGGGCTCAGTCTGATGGAGGCGGCTGCCGAGTGCCGGCTCTGCCGACCTCTCTGCTCCGCCTGCCGGCTGCTCTGCGCCGCCATCAGGAAGATGAGACGAATATGAGGGTCGTTTTCTAGTTTCTGCCACTTTGGATTTGGACCAATAAACAAACTAAAGTAACATTACACAGACTACAGCCCTGGTTAACATTAGTGCTCAGTAAACAGATAGATAAGCACAGTCAAGAAGATAGCAGTGTTTGTGGACCGGCTATCAGAGTTTCAGCAGTTTGGTTGAATTTTGTGTATTCTTGCCCACTGACTGACTGACTGACAGGCATTACACAGAAGTAAATACAATACACAATATCAAGAATACATTAGAATACAATACATATAGCAAACTACTACAACTAAAATATGAACATTAGAGATTGTATGGATCCAGTTTAGAGGTGAATTACTGCCTCCTATTTCTTTGGGGCAGGTGGCTTGGAATTACACATTGAACCTTTAGGGCATCTACATAAGCAGTTGCTGAATAATCCCAAACAGGCATACCTACATCTCTTGACAACAAATATCCTGTGGCAAATTAACCTGGCACTGAATAAACTCAATGGACACCTGTAGGGCCAAGTTAGAGTTGAGAGATCAGTTTGGTAGTGCAACAGGGTGAAGTAAGGACAGGGACAAGAAAGGGCTGAGCCAGACTCGGGATGGGTGTGGCTAGAGCACAGTGGTGAGGTGAGAGGACGCATGAAGAAGCAACTATTGACACTTAGCACAGAGCTGTGGACCCCAGTCGAGGGGTTGCTAATCTCAGTCAGTGCAGGAGGGGATATCAACTCATTTGATAGCTCAGATTAAGCTCAGGGGGCATTAGGAGCAAACAACCTGCTTTTCATTGTGTGATCAGGACGACGAGGACCACCAGCGCCATGAGAGCTGTCCACTACTGTCCGCTGCTCCTGCTTTCTCTGGTCCTGCTAGCAACCAACAGTAAGGACTATAGGTTTCTATTGTTTAGGTTTAGTGTCTCCCTTCAGGTACTCTTGTCCCTTGCCACTCTTAAGTTTCTAAGAATGGTTTGCATTTGTTGTTTTATATTTTTTTCAGTCTTTTTCCTGAGTGTTAGGGACCTGTTGAGGGAATAACCCATAGCCCAAAATGCTCCCAGACACTACAGTTAACTTTATTTTTAAGAAAATGCCTTGCATATTTTATAAAAAATTATTTTACCGTTACACCTTCTAATGACACTTTATATTCCATCACCTTTGCTAAATTGCTGATAATGTCTCTGGTAATTCTCCAGAGTTTTGCTTTCCTTCAGTATGTTATTCTGTAACTAGCATGCAATCCCTGCAGCTAATCTCTTAATAGGCTAATGCTTATAGCATGTGTGTAGAGCGCCTGTGCTACAGGGATAGATTGGGGTCAACGATGAACAGCGGGGGACAGTTATATGTCATGTCAACATACAGAGGAACACAAGAAGCAAATAAATTAAACATACTGCTCAAATACATACAAGAAATGCTGTTGTTGTTTTACAGTTAAAGTTGTGCTTTTATTAGTAATTTTATTCTCTGTCTTATCAAATTGATTTGCTAGTTTGAGTAAAACATCTCCCCTCTCTGGTCTATACTTGAATGAACACTTTGTTTGTCTGATCAACTTTCTGTCCTCATGGCTGATAAAAGACAAGTCTGGTGTTGAAGGATGTTATTTTGATGGCCAAGACGAAATGTGGTACTATGAAGAATGTTTGAAGCTTTTGGTGATTCCTATAAATTAAAACTCGTTTTGATCCTCTTAAGAAGCAGCTTCAAAAGGCTGTTTCTGAAGGGCCATTTTAGAATTTAGGAGACGGGTGGAGGTTTTTAAAAGGAAGCGTTAAAGTGATATTTAAAAGGTCAGCTAGTTATCAAATAAGTGCTCCAATTCCTCCGGCGAGCTTTAGAAAGACATTTAAGTGTTTTATGTGCTGAAGTGGGCCCCTGAAGCTTTAGCTGAAGGTTAGAAAGCTGTGTTTTTAAATCCAAGTGTTCTTGTTTCATTCTTTGCTTGATTTAGGGAATACTTGTGTTAAGGAAGTGAAGTGTTTTCTCTTCACTTTACTCTCAATGTGCCTGTGGGACAACGTCATACACACCAGAAACACCCAGATGTAAATGTACCATGCCTGTGTGGACACTCCTCAAACCCATAGATCCTGTGTTGATAAGGGGTAGAAAATAATCAGAGATGAGTCCCTCGTAGATACTGCATGATCTTAAATAACAATGGACCAGCATTTATGATAAATGGGACTGGGTTGAGTGTGCCACAATTCAATGCAGTTTTATCCATGCCAGAGCAGCTGCAGCTGGCTTTTTTAAGAACCACTTTAATGTCTAAATATAGGTTTTTAAAGGACACAATATTAGCAGCATTAGGTAGCCTATTCATGCCTTGAAAGAAGTCAATAAATCTGACACAGTGCATTATTTTATTCATTCATTTGAGATATTTCATGGAAAATCCTAATTTAGCATCATAACCACTTCCTATCAACTGAAGCAATAATGTCAGGTCAGCCTAAGAATAACATAGTGCTGCCATTAAAAACCGTAGTGCTGTATTTACCTTTAATTGTGCTCCAGAAGTAACCTGGTCTGGTTTATGTTTTGTTTTGGCTTCTCTGCCATTAACTTGCTCTTATATAAATGATATAAGTGATGTTGGAGCACAATTTGTTTTTATCATGTTGTGCTACATAGCTCAACAAACTATTAAATAACTATGCTTTAGAGATCACTTAACTCTTTTCTGTGAACATGCCATGATGTTTTGATTGTACCGTGTATGTGCACTGTTGTAGTATTTTCTGTCTGCTTCCTTCAGGTGAGGCTCTGCTATGTTATACCTGTATGGGCTCCAATAACAACGACTGCAACCGGCAAGGCTCCAAATTGTGTCCCAGCTATTCTGATGCCTGCGCTGTGGTGGTGGGCCATGACAGTGAGTCCAACACTGACAGTGTAGTAGCCTTTTCTTTTTTTACTAGTCCTTATTCTACCAATAATAAACACATGAAGCTATATTTGTATCTGTCTGTGTACGTGTGTGTTTAATAGAGGACAGGCTGCTGTCCGGAGACACATCCCAGTCAGCAGGGGGTCCGAGGCTTTTAAGGAAATGAAGAGCTTTGCTTCTCCTACTCGATCAATATCCTTAATTAGGACACCATGTGTTCATGGGACCGACAATTCCTCTCTACAAAATAAACTCAGTTTAGTCATTTAAGCCTGCACAGGGCAAGAGTGTTTCATAAAATATATCTTATTAATCATCAAAATGGCTCAACAGGAGAGGCCATCATCCTGTCTGTAAAGGACACATTGTAGATGCACCAGGTTTCCTGTATTAAGTGGTGTATACTGGACTCCCACAGACAAAGTGACAAAATCAAGAATGAAAAACAAAACCAAAGCTTTATAATCAGCAGCAACTTTAATAAAAGGTTTATTGGTTGGTCTTTGTAAGACAGCTGCTACACCAGTGTAATTGACTATTATTTATGTCTGTTTTGTCAGGTGGGGTGATGAAGTCGTGCTCCTACAAGTCTTTCTGTACTCAGGCGAACAGCCAGGGCTACAGAGCACCAGGTGTCAGAGTCCACTGCTGCTACGGGGATAACTGCAATGAGACGAGTTTCGCCTCCCAGCTGCCAGGACTCAACTATCTGCTGCTGTTTCTGCCTCTGTTCTTCCACTGCTTTTTCAAGTAGACACACTGCCATGCTAACAATATCCATATGCAACACAATGCTAACTGCTGTTGTTCTCATTTACTCCAAAAATGCCAAATAACCCTGCCTAATTGTACACTTCCTGCTGTACTATCATTCCACTCTTCTTTGATTTACCTAATTTATCCAAACACAAGCCTAAACATCAAGGAGTTACTGTACACAGAAGAGTTTAGGTGCTAAGTATGAATGTTTGGATTATAGACACCATGTTGAATTCACTCCTTCCTTTCAATGGATTTTATTAAGCCGTTTACTAGAGGATCCTAAGGGAAGTGCTGGAATAACAGGCAGAGATAATTTATTATTTATTTTCTACTTAAAAAAGGATGAGATGCCGTTCATCAGTTTCCTCACCCTGGTTTAATGTTCAGCACACAATGAGGGAAACTACAGTATTTGTACTGCATCTGTCTCCCTTTTAACCTGCATATATATATATGCACCCAAGTATCTCAGCGGAGCTTGTGGTGCAGCAGATGTTCCAGTGGCTAAATTTGGCTCTAAGAGTCAATCAGCTGGTGTATCGTTACAGCATCAGTCTTCTACCTCAAACACACATCTGACTGGATGTGCAAGATATTTTGGAAGGTTGTGAGAACACACTTCTCACACACTGCAAATCCACATAAGCCTTTCACACACCTGAGGCAAGGTGTGTTACACCAATGAGGTCAATCTACTGTGTTTTAAATCATTTAAAGAATTACTACGTTTATAAACAGAGTTTGAGTGCACATCACTGGAAGATGGCCTATAAATAGATGCTTTTGTATATGTTGTATAGAATGTTCAATCAAAATTAATAATGTCCATTTGATGACAAATACTGTTTATTGTGTCATTTTCTTTTGTAATAATGTTTTGAGAACTTATGTTAGGAATTGTTACAACTTCAAGGATCATGTTTATGGTGTGATGCATATTAAATACATAACCTGCTGTTACGACTCGGACACAGGGAAGGAAGACTCAAACGCACAACTCCGGACACAAATGTAAAGTGTAAAAAACACAATACTTTACTTCAATAAAACAGAATATTAACTCAAAGCGCTCACTAGGAGGATATACAAACTTCTCTGGAAAAACACACTTCTTGGAACACTGGTACTTGCACATGATATGACCAGACGAACTGGCACAAGACAAGGGGAGACAGGACAATGTATACAAGAGGTGAGTGGGAACAGGTGGAAACAATCAGGGGCGGGACGGAAAGTGACGATGGCGGGAAACCACACAAAGACGTCCGTAAAGGGATCTGGATTGAGAGATGGGTACAAAATGAAACAGCAAGTGACAAGACAGCATGAAAAACTCATCAAACTCGACGAGACATGACAATCCTGATAAACTGAGAAAATGTAACAAATGAAACATCGAGCTCCAGAGACACTGCATGCTGGGTGTAGCTAACATGCTAAATGCTAATATCATGGTAGATCCTCCAGCCCTAACATCTGCTTTCTGTGAGGCACTTTTACCTTCAGTGTGAGGTGTGTGAGGAATATCTGGTTATGGAAAGGCTGAGAGGATTCTGCTTTCAGAATGAGTTAGCAGAGAAGTTGAACCTGGAGAAGTTTGAGGTGCAGTCTCTACTTTGCTTTAGCCTAAAACGCTTGTTTGTGGCTACAGCTTCTGTGGAGTTAATATTGTTTATACATATCTGTACATGTTCTGCTGTTGATTCTATAAGAAATGGTTATTTAATGTGTGTGGCTTAATATTGTTTGTTGCACCCGCCATGTTGTTTAATGTTGGACATTTTTGTTTAATTGTCTGATTTGTATCTCTTTTGTGATTAAAGGGGTTGTATAATTGTTAATCAGTTGTGTGCACATGCTGCAAAGTGGCACGGGCTATAGAGAATTAATATATAATATAATATATCTGTGGTGTGATGTGTATACATTGAAATATTGCGGTCATTTTGCTAAAAGCCTGTAGCCTAAATATCATATCCTTAACCCCCAAACCCAAAATACCTATTGGATGAATTTATAGCCAATAGTCAATGTGTTTAGTACTTTTATGACAACATACCTTCAAACCTCAGCTATACTTTCGATGTTGTGCTAATTAGCAAATGTTAGCATGCTAATAAGAGTCATATTTTAAACAAGGGACACAACTGGATTAATTTAACCCCACAGGCTGAATTTATTTATCAGAAAAGTCATCAGTCGTCAGCGTTTGTCATTCTTACTTACTAATTGGTGGTGCACTTGAGTAAAAACTTAGTTTTAATCAAAGTAAACACTGTATTTATTAGCTATTAGACTATATTACAATAAAAAATTAATAAATGTTCAGTTAGAAATGTATATTGACAGTTGGCATATATTGACAGACTTCATATGGTGTTTAGTAATCCAACTAAAAGTTACTTTGGTTCACAGTACTTTAAAAGACTGTTTAATATATTTATTTTTTATATCATGCCTGACAATACTATAACATGAACATGACCAACTGAACTAAAAAGGAAAGTGGGCAACAACAAAACATAAGTGTACATATAAATTATAGTTTCAAGAGGAATTTAAGGTACAGTATCAGGTTGATTTTATGGTAATAAGATAAAGTACAAATGTTTTTTTTAATGTAAATCAAGTAAAACAAATGCAATGTCGGTGTTCTTCCAGTGAATATATATATATATATATATATATATATATATATATATATATATTATATATATTTATATATATACTGTGTATATATATATATTCCAAATATTAGCTGGGACACAACAGCTGCTCTGAGGATGAACCATGTTAACATATTATGATCATAGATATAAGATTGACATCCATTGCACTGATGATATTTTTACAGAACAGCTTACTTAGACACATTAGTGAACTGGGAATGAAGATACATAAACTGCCAGCGTAATAAACATCACTAGACTGAAGAGGTTCACAACGTAATAAACACTTTGAATAACATGTGGAATTTGTTTTGTACGTAGAGAGCTAAACACAATTAGCACAACTTTTATAATTATTATCAGATAGTGGGGTCTTGGCAATATGATAAAATCTAAGATATTGGATAATAATTCATAATTTCTTGCACAACATATTGTGATTATCTGTGTACACCCACAGTAGCATGTCTGCTCTTGTAGTTCACAAAGTCTCCACCGTGTGGCAGTCTAGCCACACGTTTGACTGCAGCAGCTGCTGTCAAATCAACAAGACTGTTGCAATTCATATTGACCAACCACGCCTCAAGGGTATTGCTGAGATTGGCTTAAGTCAATAGTGTTAATAATTGCACAGTTTTATTGCTGTCTACTGGGGTTTGTACTTTATTTAAACATGTGAAAACTCTTTACCTCTGCTTCTTGCTTTGACTTGGTTATTTCTTTCTGTTCTCTCTTCTTCCTGCTGCTCTCTCCTTTGACTGGCAGGTGTGAGAGTGTGAACGGACTGCCCTGGAGGGAGTTAGGCACTGACCCCAAACCGTGAGTCTCCAAGCCCGTTCAGCTGGAGCCTGTTTTGGGTGCTCACATCCTCAGACAGCCAAGAGAACGGCCCCACGTCGGCCCTCATCAGCTTTATTTGAAAGGCTTCTTTCACTTTAATTAGGGTGGGAGGGGAAGGTTTGCATAAAAGCTGAAGGGCTGATGGAGGGTCGACGGGTCAAGGCGCTGCTGACGTGTAGGTGGGAGTGTCTGAGGTCTGTCTTTTGGGGCTCATAGTTCAATTCAGACTGTTCAACAGTATTACGGTCATCCCTAAAGTGAGACTTTTTGGGCACTTTACAATTTCCCTGCTGCAACAGCTGTTGTGTGAAATGTCACCTGCACTTTTCATCAGTACACATGTTGTAGGACAAAGTTTATAATTTGATGGAGGATTTGGAAAGTGCAATCATGGCCAAAGCCCCCACTACATTGAAGCGTCTATGGACAACAACACCAGACACTGTATTCCCCATGTGTACGCCATCTGAGCTAAAACTGAAGGTCATTGCTATGGCAACTTTGCTGTTTAAATTGGAGTAGGTTTAATCGCAATCCTCTGGCACCTGAAGACATTATCATCGCAAATCCCACCGTCAGTCATCAAAGGCATGAGCCGGCTGCCCTTTCAGGAAGGCTTAGAAAACTTGTGTCTACAGTGGTTTTTAAACTAAACAAGACAGGTTTCACTCCTGAACGCCACTGAATGTTCCACAAACTGACACATCTGTGATTTTTGTTTGTGTGTGTGTTTATGTGTATCAGAGTATTAATCAATTGTTGAGTGAGTGCCCTGGAAAGATTGACATCTTTCTGAGAAACTCGCCTGGCGTCACAAACTGTCACACTTCCACATCTCTGCTGTGAGATTGTTTGTTAAAGCCTTCGTTGCATTCGTCTTATAATTTTTTTTTGCCTGGTGTATTGATTGCGTGACCTGTTTGTAATGACAGCCGGCTGCAGCAGAACTGATTAGACTGGTCAATACAAGAGGTGAAAAAAAAACCACTTTAGGTAAGGAAGTTGTGTTTTTCAGCAATGATACATTTTTGGTTTGCGCTCAAATCACTTCTGAGTAAATTAAGACGATGACATCAGGCAGATGGCTGTGGTTGGAGACTCCTCCCAAACAGGGAAATGAACTTATGAGCCATCGGTGGAATCCAGGTCTGGCCCACATAAGCAAACCAGATCAACTAGGACAGTCCCCCCCCTGGAGAAAGAGCAGTTTTCAGTTGTCCTCACGGGTCAGGCCGTCTTGGCAACAATGAGCTTTGGATGCAGTCCTTCAATATAACAGTTAAAAAACAAACACATGAATGAGTTGTGTGTCCAGGGCAACAATCTACCTTTAAGTCATTGATCAGCTGCTCTCAGCCAAGTGACAGCCAATACCAGTGGTTGCAAAACCAACAAACACATCTGAGCTAAAAGAACACACTCTGCTCAACATCAAATGCTTGTGCCATTGTGGGGAGGGAACAAAAGCACTCGGGGGGAATGAGAACGTGTGAGACGTTGGCTGTGTTTACAAGCACCCGGGTCCTGGCTGGTCGGCCCGGGTTCACCCAACGGTCACCGGTTCTGAGGTCTCCGGGTCTCGGGTCTTTTTGAAAAAGATTTGTGAAGCAGAATTAAAGTGATCTACCTCCGGACGGAGGACCATAAGGGCTGTTGGTCTTTGAAACAAGGAGGAGGAGAGATACAGAGAGCGAGAGTGGGGGGGGGACTAAAGAAGGAGCCAGGGGGGAAAGAGGAGAAGAAGAATTATGTGTAATGAGTGTGTTCCCCTGCCTGAGCTACTTTGAAATGTGACTAAATGGCCCACCTTCTGTGAGGCCGGTCCCTGGCTTGAGGGCAGCGAGGAGCCTACCGAGTAAACCGAAGCTGAAAGAAGACTGAGTGCATAGACACCAAAGGTTGTACAGCATGTTTAGACATTTGGACAATTTCTTCACATAAACCTTGTTGAGAAATGTGAAACAAAGTGATTAGCATAGAAGAAATGTGCTTCAAATGAAAGACAAATTAAGCCTGTCTATTCAATCGAATCCCTACTACGTGAATGTTTCTCAGTTCCTGCTGTAATTAACTCTGTTCACAAGTTGAACCATTCACTTTTATATTGTCTAACATAGTGATAACATGTTTACAGTAATTATTTGCACATTGCAAATTTATTCTTATTTTTAAATACCTTTTTAATTGAAATAAAAACTGTAACACAAAGAACACTGTTTTGAAAACAGATTTCTGAGCAATATTTTCCTCATTGGCAACATATTTCAGATGTAATAGCTATTAATTAGTTTATAAATTCCAAGTAAACATGCTTTGAGCCAATAGCATCTCGCGCCTCTACCATATGTTCTCTGCAGTTTTTTTTTTACCTTCTTCCCAGTTTTCTCTCTTGAGAAGACGGTGTTTGCACCATTTCTGTTAGCTGTACAGGCTGTCTATTTTTTGCTATCCCCCAAAGCATGAACAAAGGAGCAGGATTATACAGAGAGAGGGCCCCTATGATGAGCTTTTTGTAGTAATACACAGTTCTGCTAATTCTGTATCTTAAAGGATGAACAAGATCTGCATCCATATGCACATGCTATTAGTTTGTATTGGGTAAAATGTTAAGAATAACAAGTCTTCATGAACAACTTTAAAAATACAGAGAGGGTCAACAAATATCATGGAAAGCGAATGGGCTGCACTGACATGGGAGGTTTGACTGTGTTGAATGAGTGTAGAGGGAAAGGAGGATCACAAAAGAGAGGAGAGGAAAGCAGACTTCGAGCCAAAACCAAATCACATCAGTAACCACTACGCCCCGGGGTGAGGGCAGGCTCAGTCAGCCGTACCATGCAACTGGGATAATTAGTTTTGGAAAGGAATATCAACTGATATAATTGAGCATTCTCCACTAATGAAGATCCTCTGTGTTGTCACTGGTGAGGCGCTAATTGACGGGAGAGGGATGGGGTGGGTGCAGGGAGGGGGTGAAGGGCTGTGCAGGATATGATGGTGAAAGTGCTGCCTGTGCTGGCAAAAAATAAATGTTTTCAGGTTCGTTGATCTCTATGAGACAGGTTTTATTTAGTAGTCAGTTACTCACTGTCTGCTTTCATTCTTACTAAGGCCTGTGTGTGTGTGTGTGTGTGTGTGTGTGTGTGTGTGTGTGTGTGTGTGTGTGTGTGTGTGTGTGTGTGTGTGTGTGTGTGTTGGGCTTATTCACTGTCGTTTGCTATGTTCCCTCTAAAGGTTTGCTAGGAGATGAAAGAAATCTTGCGCAGCGTTTAGACAGATAAGACTAGTACAGAGGAGGTTGGGGGCTAAAAAAGAATCACAGGAGTCCACAGGATGGGGGGTGGAGGGGGTTTAGGGGTTGCACAGGTCGTGTTGGGAGTTTCGATTGAGGGAAGCAGAGGGTCGAGGATTTGTGGAGGGAGGGCTGTGAGGAGGGGTCATGGTGGAATCAGTTGAGGGAATAATAGGAAAGCTAATTGGTTTTGACAAGTTTGGGGAGCTGGAAGTAATGCGGTCCTTTTAAAGGGGAGATGAGGGAATATCCAGCAAAGCTATGAGATAATCAGGGGTACCATTCAGGAGCGGGGTGAGGGGAGGGACCCGAGCTAGAACACGGGGCCTGCTGGTGACCCTGAAGGGCCCGTGGAACAGCGGCAGCGCTCATGTGCAGCCTACAGGGGGCGACAGGTTGAACGCGTAGTTGAACATTGACGGAAAAGTGAAAGTTTTGTTTCAGCTTTGACAGTTTGTGTAATCTTTATCATATGACCTACTTGGATAACCTTCTGATGACACTCTCCAAAACCTTTCCGGAGATACATTTTGTATTGATTAAGTATATTTTCATGAATAAATCAATCAAAGACAAGCTTGCCAAATGAATAATGCTTTTCATGAAGATGTTTAAGACATCCTTGTTAACTCGGAGACCGACATGCAGGCAGACGGATGAGAGACAGAAAAGTAGACACTCACAGTAACACAAGATTTTCAGACAGACAGACAGAGACAGACAATACTGATCCACTATCTGCTGTCACACATCTCTGGAATCAAGCATCGTCCCCGACAGCAGGCTGCTTGCCAGATCAGCTCCACTGGCAGCCAGCTACACAGACTGCTCACAGCAGCCAGCATGGAGACAGACTGACGCAGAGCAACCAGCTAAGGTGTTTGAACACAAACAGAGGATTAACAGAGTTCTGGGCAAGGAGGTGACGGTAAATAAAACACCAAACAGGCCCTCTCCACAGGACAGCAGGTCCAAACAGACAAATGATTTTACACCACTCATTTTAAATTAATGTTGGTGGGTAATGGAGTCATGGTGCAGCTTAATGCCTTCCAGTTTGCTGGAGCTCATTTAAGATGTAGAGCAGGGAGCAGTGCATCCAGTTAAGATTGTGCTTTTAAAAATGGGCCAGTGAAAAAGGAAAGGTGGAGGATGATCTTTTGTCGTGCTGAAATTGAAAATTCCTGATGGTGACAAAATAGAAGTAAACTGTTGAGATAAAGTCAAATATTCTCCCCGCGCCTGCTGACACCTGCATGGTTTGATCTCTCTTTTCAGATAACATCACATATTTACAGCAAGAGCAACACACACACACACACACACACACACACACACACACACACACACACACACACACACACACACACACACACACACACACACACACACACACAGACCCACACAGATCTGATGCGAGAATTCTGCCTCAACCCTTCAACTCCTCCGTGTCTGATTCAGAATGCAATTTGCTGTTGTTGTCAACCTTGACAATTTCTGAATGCAAATAAAACACACACACTAACACTCTTCCTTAACATCCTGCCGCATCTTCTTCCAGATCTTAGTTGTCAAAAGAAGTATTTGTCTTGACCTGCAGGGACCACTAGAATTTTGAGGTTTGCGACTAAGATGAAAGTCACAGAAACAATTAACCAAATAGTGCAAAATGTATTCCATTCATTTGGGTACGCCCAATCTATTTAGTATACAAAGCAGGTAAAAACAAAAGAGATAATGACCCACCTCATTATCTCAGGTTGCTACTAACAGCTTGATACATTATCATTTGTTTGCAACCAAGATTTATTTAAAAGGAACCACCTGACCAAGTCTGGGTGATTTTACTACCAGTCAAGTCAGGGAAACATAATGTAGTTCAAATGTATTTCCATAGCTAGAGTGTAAAGTTAGCATAGAACATAGAAAGTAGCAGTGATCGCTCCTCTCAACAGTCAGGAGATGTTTGCTCCTCACTTTCAATGCACCAGCCTCCTTCTCCGTGTTTTCCATGTGACTCCATATTCCTTCACATTAGTGCAGTCCGCCGCAAAGTAGCTGCAAGAATCAGCACGCGGTCAACTGTGTGCAGGGGCAAAAAGAAGGGAAGAAAGAGAAAATATTTAAGGCCTTGCTCCCTCTGTCAGCTTTCACCTCCTTTCCCTCCTTGTTCTTGTTTTCACAGCCCTTAATCCTGGCGGCTCCAACGCGGAGCGGTCACAGGTTTTGACAGCAGACTGTAATGACCTAAGCTGTTCTCTGCGGGGGGTGAGGAGGGTAGTTGGGGTGGTTTGTTGGGGAGGGATAGAGGATTGTTCAATGAAAGGTTACTTGGCATTTATTTTTAGGTGTAATGCAGTTTCTCCTCTTGGCCACCAGGGGCTGAGCAGATACACATTATGTACGAAACCTGTAGGAAATGGTTTCCTGGCAATACTCTCCATAAACAATCCACAATCCACCAGTAACGCACACGTTATCATGAACTAATGCAAAGTACCCACTGACGTAGTGTTATCATGTCAATTAAATGTTACTGCCCAAATGAATGATACAAAAATATATATAAATATATTACACGAGTACAAGTTTATGAAACACTTGATAACCTTCTAAGAAACCGTTCTCTAAATCTTTCAGGAGATGAATATTGCAGCCTACTCTTGAGTCATGAATAAATCAAATGAAGCCTGTAAAATGAGCAAAGGTGTTTTAAAGATGTGTAAAACATCCTTGTTAGCTCAGCTTTAATTCAGTGTTAATATACAAAATATTGCCATAGAGTGTTCCTGATTTCAGTGTTTCCCAAAGGAGTTTGAGAGACTACACCTTGTGTTTCATTGTATTCGGTGATCAGAGTGGAAGGCAAATTAAGAATTTCATTACACAGGGAATAGTGATAACACCCTAAAAAAGTCACAACCACAAAGCATGGTGTTTAAAGAAGAGAGGGTACCAATCCACAAACAATGTAAGGACATATAGTATACTGTAGTTATTTCATAGGTAATTATGTAGGATAAAAAAAGCTGCTGCTGTGAAAAGGTTGCACTTTAATACTTTGATTTGTGATTGTGACATCAGGTGTTTTCCATCAGCTGTAATTGCAAAGCACCTACAGGAGGTGTGGCTAGATGAAGAGCATGTTTAAAACCTACAGAGTGCAGCCCAGCAGCAGTTTCTTGCTCCATGGGATTTAACGTTGGTTTAACCTTTAAATTACTCATCAAGAAAATGAGTCTCTCCCACTTGATACAGTTTCTCCATGTGACACTGACGTAGGTACTGTGTACTGTGGAAGGTTGCAGTAAAATGGCAACAAGTCCAAAAGTGGCACATGGTTCGCAGCTTGCCATGACCAAACGCTTGATATAAACTGACGATACGTATCCAGAAATACATTTTATGCAGTCCAGACCTAATTCAACAATATACTTCACAATGAGTACTTTTATATTTTGAGGTTTGAGTACATGTTAAAGATGCTCCAGCAATATCTTTATATTCACAATGGGTCCAATGAATATATGTAATGTAAAAGGAGCCACTCATAGTGAGAAACTGAGACACATCACCTGCCTCTGCCGTTCCGCCCACTGCACGCTCCATGTGCAACACCAATCGGCAAGCGGAAAAGGTTGGCAACTAGCAAGTGAACATAGTGGAGTTAAAGAGCCAGATATTTCCCTCAGGAGTTGGTGAAAACCAAAACGGAGCCAAAAGGAGAGAATAAATTGTATTGTCATGATCACTGACACTCCATATAAATGATAATGTTGCCTCATGACTGCTGGATGTGCAAATAGGCAACTGTTTGCTAACACCATTAGCCATCTACTTCATAGGGTGATAATGTGGCCAAAACGGTAATACAGCTTTAAGGTAGTTTGATTACAGGACTTTTAAGGTAGTATTGCTAACATATATACTTGATGCTCTGGCAAAGTTGTTTATGCATTCGATTTGGCCGGTTTTTGTCAAAGATTTACACTCTCCTGTAAGGTTTGAGAAGAGCTGTGACCCACCACTGAAGGTCAAGCTAAAATAAATTGTGGTGAATTTGGCAAACCGGGGGAGCAGCAGTGTGTGCAGTGAAGTGACAGTCTGCATGTTTGTGAACCGACCCAACAAGAAAATGCTGAGAACCGAGCCAAAAAGTGGTGACGTTTGATACATATTTCATAGCAGTGCTAGAAATTCTAAATGGAAAAAATGCATGGCTCCCCATCTCCTGAGTGCTGAACAAATATTCCAGTATGGAAATTTAGTGTTGTTCACCTTCAAAAGATTTGTTCTTTCCTGCTGTTAATGTAATTGCTTTCTGGCCCAATGAAATCAAATGTCCAAGGTAATACAGCTTGCTTTGGTTCCATAGTGTGCTGGTTCGCCCCACACAGAAGCATTTTTGCATTATATCAACAAATAGATACAAAATATGAGAATCTTTATCAGGTCTGACTTGCTCTGTTTTGTTGATCATTTTCATTCCACCTTCTGTTCCTCAGTTCTTTCTTTATCCCTCCTCACAAGCACCATCTCATTAGTTTCTATCCCTCAGCAGGACGACTGGCTGTCTCACCTCCTTATTATTAAGCCCCTATCTTACACGCCGTTGCAAACTATAGCACTCAGTGGGCCTGATGTTGAAATTATAAAGACTTATTCCCTCTGGACTTAAACCAGTGGAGTCCCAATATGAGATAGAGAATGACAGACTTAACCCTGTCCCCTCTTATATACCAATCAAGTAGATAAATAAAGATTTAATTAAGAAATGCACCTTCATGGGGTTATGGGGCTTGAGGTTGGTGACTGAATGGGGTAGAGGGATATGAAAGGCACAAGAGGCAATAGCTTCTGCTATATCGTAAAGCACAATAAAGGGATATTTATTAAAAGTCTGAGAGACCACAGGCTATTGAACATCACAGTCAACATAGGCCATTCATGATGTAAAAAACTCCATTAAAAAGAGAAAACCATTACAGCTTAGTCATTACAAAAATATATTAAATAATCTATTCAATTATTTTGCATTTTATCACCTCTCCCAAAGAGCAGAATGCATCTTATAGGTGAAGCATCAAGATTAATTGCTGTGGAAATTAATTTGGAGGGTAATTCTCATCATAAACAAAATTACATTTTTGCTTTATCAGTATGAGTCAGAGCAGCAATGTTTGTTGTGCGGATGTCCTCTCTGCGCCGCTACTACTCTGTTGGCAGAAAGACAGAATCCAATCTGTTATAAGCTCGCTATTAATTTGGATGTTTTGAAATGCCAGCATGAAAAATTCATCTTAGTCAGTCATGCACATTTAATGAAAAATTCAGAAAAGTAAACAAATTAAAAACATTTTCTTGTGTTTACAAGTAGTAAAAACAAGACTCAAAAATGTAGGAATCTCTGACATGTTATAAATGCTTAACATCCGGCTGATGTTTATCCAAATGTAGCTGCTTGTTAAAAGTAAACCGCAAATATAGTGAAGTGAGATAGTTTGCATGGTTACATAAAGTGTTGCTTGCTACTTAGACAGTAATGACACTAAGGAAATCTCCAGACACCACCTTCTGCAAATCTTTATACACTTATTTATGCATCATTAGACCTACAAGAATCCTATTTTCTACATCAGTCTGTGTCAGGGTTATGTGACAGAATTTGATTTATTTTTTCATCTCCGTAAGGGTTAGCATGGCAACGACGTTATCAAATCTTAATGGTAGACTTCGTCAACCTCTCTGCAATTTTACAGTACTTTCCATAAGCTTTTGTGATTACAGAGCCTGTGCAGTTAGAAAGGTGAAGTTATTATCTACAGCTTGAAGTATTCACTACAGCTCTACAACAGAAAAAAGCAATTCTCTAAGTGCTGTGTTTTTCCCTCCCAGGAAATACAGAATACAGAGGACATGCATGTCAGAAGTTTGATGTGTTATGGATCTATGCATCCAAGGTGAGAATAACTTCCTCTTGCATCATAACACATCCAACAGCTCTCGCCTATTTCCAATCTGGTCGCTATTGGAAAATATACCCTGAGCGAACCCAGAGGTGACAATACAAAGCAAGTGAAATGGTGTAGCCATGCTTGCAAATGCGCTCACACCTAAATACACCGCCTGTGTGTCTGACTCGTTCTCTCTCCCTCCACATCTCCAACACACACGCACACACCACTATGCATTCAGTCACTGAAATGAGCATTGTGGTCAGATCCCACTGCTGTGTGTCACACAGTTTATGGGCCTGCTAGCTTTTAAGTGGCCTTTTAAGATGTTCTGCTGAGCCATTAGTAGCACTTCACCATAAAACTACATCATTTAGGGAGCTGAATCGCTGAGTTGTGTCTGTGCCCTGAAAGACTGAGGTTACTAGTTGGACTAAAAGTAGGTCTGTCCTTGCTGAAGTGAATTTGTGCATGCACACTTGCTTCTGCATTCCTGTGAGTGTGCAAGTAATACATACAGTGGCTTATTTATTTATTTTAGATTTAAGTAGAGGAAGTGAACAAATGGCCTGGCCGACCTTTGCCTGAGGTAACTATGGACCTCCATAAGTAGCATGCCCATCTCCTGGCCCTCAGTCCCCGCATCATCTCCACCTGGGGTCCCTAGGGTCCAACTGGCCCACCTCCATCCTCCATCCGTCCATCTCCGTCCACAGCCACGCTAGGAGTAGCACACTCCCGCCCGAGGCCACGGCTGACTTTCTCTGCAGTTTGCCGTGATACAGCACGCCGCACAGACAAGCCCTCTCCTACGTCCCCTCAGAGAGGGGAGTTTGCTAAGGTTGACTGATTTAACAGCTGCTGGGTAATACATAGAAAGTCATTTGTTAAAATCTAATTGATCGCTCCATTTCCACCTCTGCACTCGGTGGATGTTCTATCCGCTGTAAGAGCGTGGCTGAACAACAGATGCTGTCTGTCCTGTGGAGGCAGGAAAAAAAGAGCACAGGGTTGGTAGGGAAGCAGGATGAGATGAGATGAGACACTGTACATTGTAATCCTGTGTAGCTTTATAACATCCAGAGCCCACGAGTATGAACTTGTTTTTAGGAATCCAATAATATAGCTGATGTTGAATAGTTTGCAACAAAAAACTTGTAGAACCAATTCAATGTTAAAAACAATATGGATAAAACAATAAAAACCGCAGATAATAGTTTGCTGTTTTACCCCTTTCCCAATGGACAAACACAACAGCACCCACTAACTTTTAGGCTTTTGACTTTAGTGGGAAAGGTTACAATCAGCATTAATTCCCAGAACAAATGACTGCTGTAGTACATATCGGCTCCAGCTCCGATCGGCAGGGATGGAAACATGACACTGGGGATGAACACGCTAATTTACGCCCCTTTTCGGCGAAATGCTATTAGACGTGCGTTTAATTTAATAGAAAATAAATGATTTCAACAGGGATTTGGACAATTAATTACATTTATTTACGTACAAAACATACAACTAATATTCTCTCCTTAAAATCACCAGACATTCATTTTATCTCGATGAGCGTCATAAAACACACAGAAAGACCGAATATATAACAGACGTAAAAAAGAAGTAACAATAATTTACTGTTTATTAACCCTGCTTCCGATGCCGGCCGGCGTGTTCCTGAAAAAGAATTGAAAAGCATACTCACATACTGGCAATGGAAAAGGTGTCTATCACCTTTTTTTATTTGTTGCGGGTTTTCCTTTGTTTAAAATAACTGCATATATGTGCTAATGTTGATGGAAAAAGGGTATTATTCATGTATCCTCTAGTCTTTTTGTTCTATTTACTGACATTGAAGGGGCATTTCTTTCAGGAGCTGAAGAAGTGCCCTCGCTAACCTTTCCCAGAGAGACCTTTTTTCCCTTTTTCATTTTCACCTCCTTGCCAGGACCATGCTCTTTTATCTCACGGCATTACCTAGAGATGCAACCTGCAGCTGAGTTCTCACTCCCCCATAACACATGTATGCACCAACAGCTACATCTGCTCCCCGCCCTCTGGGCCCTTGGGGAGCCATTGGGGTGCAGCACTGGCTAACCGAAGACCGACTGACCATGTGACAATGAGACCAGGGCCATGCCTGTGGTCTGTGCACCTCAGAGCCACGTAAAACGCAATCATTTCACATCAAAGCAATCAGTCGCAGGCCCCGGGCACAATTCTCACCCACTCAATGGTGAGACGGCGATCGCCATATACGCACGATCACAACCCTGCCCGCCTCTGTCTCTCACCTCGCTCCAGCCTGTCACTGTGACCCCAGTACACATATACCACCATACACCTACATATTATAATCAGCGGTGGCTTGCTCATGTTGAGAGGGAGGCTCTTGCTCCGTGTACATTAGTGGCAGAGAGCAAGTAGCTAATTATAAAACCACTCTGGGTGCCTGGTTGTTCGTAGTCATTGCTGCTGTGCTGCTCCATGCAGAGTGGGGAAAATGAGCCTGTCAACCCAGTCCCAAGTTGCTGTGATGAGTGCAAATGAGGTAGGCCTTGGAAGCCTCTTGGGGAGCTCCATGAGGGGAGGTGGTGCTGAAGGGTGTGTAAATACACACACAGACACACGAACAGCACATAGTGTGATGGCTCTGATTTGTAAGCTGTCAGGCAAAGTGGGTCAATATGTGACAAACGAGGGACATTCAGATCCTCGTGCCAGCCCGCACAGTGTGACGGTCCACAGGTCTGTAGCACACTGGGGTTGGGTTCAGACACCCGCAGAACATCAGTTTTCATATTCCCTCTTCATATGGATGACTCCTAAATGTCTCTGTTGTGATACTTCTGCTGAAAGAGAGAGGCTGTCTGAGGGACCTGGTAAAAAAAAGAGAATACTTTGTCTGAGTCGCTGTGTTCACAGGGCTGTGGAATGATGGTCAGGTGCAGTTTGTCATTATGAAACACACAGGAAGTCACAACACTGTTGGAGGAGACGAGTGGTGGAAAGTAACTATTTACTGAACTACTGTACTTAAGTGCAATTTTAAGGTACGTTGCTTTTACTCACTGTAAGTACCACAACTACATTTCAGAGGCAAGTATTGTACTTCTTACTCCACTGCATTGATTGCATTGAACTTTGCAGATCTAAATGACTAAAACATAAACATAATCAACTGTTGAATTATGATGCATTATTTTAGATGAAATTACCCTGCAGTATATAAAGTACTTAAAATGAACTCCACCTTAACCAGCTGCAACATTTAAGTGATGTACATAATAATACATCAATATAATCCAATAATCATCATTCATGAGTCATCCTGCGTAATGACAGTTGTTATTAAGAATATTTTATTGCAGCTACTTTTCTACTTTGAACAATTTGAACACAGGAGTATTTCATCACTGTTATATTGCTACTTCTACTTAAGTAAAAGATCTGAGTAATTCTTCCATTACTGGAGGAGACAATTTGGTGACAGCAGACAGCAACACGCCTCTGAAGATGAGGAGTGCCCTGGCATCTAAGCCCTTCCTGTCATTAACTCACGACAGTATCTGAGCTCATTTCACACAGACTGCCTGAACGCCTGCCATGATCACAGCCTTACATGTGCGCAGGGCAGCCGGCTTTGATTCCACACTGCTTTCATTTATCCTCTCTATACTTCCCTTTTCCCCTGTCTCTCTTCATCTGCATTCCTCCACTCACTCCCTCTGGTGAGTTATTATTAGCGGCCGCACAGATTTTTTTTTCTTCAGTTTTGGTGATTGACAGCCAAGGTGATACCTTCCCTTCATTTGCATATTATGCTGTTTACTCTCTATACCTGGTACTAATAGTGGTGATTCCCAGACTGCGTCTCCTGAATTAGCATGCTCCAGCCTGGGAGTCGGGGCTGCTAATCAGAGGCTGTGGTGAGAAGAGAAGGCCGGCTTCAAATTGCATCCTTCACAGTCAACAGGAGGTGCACATGAAAGTGTGATGTCCCGCCGTTTTTCCCCGAGATGAGGAAGTTTGCAGATCGACAGTGACAGCACCCCGCTTACCTCTGAGACACCGACTAGAGCATCTCCAATTAAAAGCCTCCTATGATTTCCTCTATTAATAATAAATGCTTTTGTGTTCGGTGGAGCTGTGATTGGTACGTGTCTGCGAGACATTTTAGTACACTTACACATTAGTGTGAGCAATATATTTGCTCTGCATTTTGGTTTGCAAGTGTGCGTAAGCTTTTATTTCCAAGAGAGTGTCTATGTGCTGTTCCTTTTTCATGGACATTCACTGCGGCGTTGAGTTTCATGTGGTCTCCACCTTCTGCCTGTGGTGGCGGTTACCTCATAATCACGACTGAAAAGCCATAACGCGCCTCTCTGGAAACTGAAGATGCCACATTGGATTTCAGCAGGAAATCCGAAGAGGTGCCTCTCTCCTCACTGCTGAGGTAGATGACGGGAAGCCAGAGACAGATTTCCTGGAAAAATGTGTTGCTGCGAACACCGTCTGTGTCTTCTGCACAAACATTGGTCCGGTTCCAGAACACCTGGAGTGCCGCAGCACTTTATTAAAAGCATGACTTCGCTATTGTCACCATGATTACAGATTATTGGCTTCATAACCACCTCAGACTTAGATTAAAGAAAAGTGCATCATACAGTAGGTGAGAGCGCACCCATAACCGCAGCATACCTTATCATAATAACAATAATTGAAGAGACACTGACATCTAAGTGGAGGGCAAGCCTTTTTTCAGGGTAATTTGCGAAAATGAAGCGAGTCAATGAAGTGGATAGAAACTCTCCCATAAATAAGTCTCGAAAATGTTTTCACAGAGGACAATGAGGCCGTCTGGTGAGGGCATGACTTCAAAATGACTCATCCACCTGGTTGCTCTGTTTCTCATTTAACGAACACAGTCAATCACAGGGGTGCATCGTCGCTACTCGGGCTGAAGCTAATGCAAACTGATTGCTGGTTTATTTACATCTCCAATCACTACAGCACAGCCCTTTGTATTAAAATGTCTTCAAATGTATTTCACTCACTGCTGCAGCGTTCATTCCACGCTTTACCATTCTGCAGATTCAACTGATTTTGCAAATGCCTCCAGGACTTAATCAATATGCATGACTTAAGGTGTCAGTTATCAACACACGAGTGGTTTTTCTGGAAACATTATCCTTCTCCTGCTCCCGCTTTGTATAATGTCGTCTATGGATCGGTGGTCCATGTGGTGGGTAATCAACCACAATTCACTGTGCCATGTCATGCTATTGAAGAAAGTCTTCCCAGAGGCACATATTACCAGAGCACGCGACAGGACATGGGGACCACTGTGACAAAACACTAGTGATGAAGGGAGAGGGTACGACCTTGGAGGAGGTTTCTCTCTCTCTGCCCTTCTCCTCCCGTTTGACAACTCCCCCTTTCATTCGGTTTCTCTGACGGTCACTTTTCTCTGTACCGTGCAGTAGAAACATATCCTCACACCTTAGTGCAGTGCACGTACACACTTTCATCAGTAACACAAATCTCTAACCTAGAAATAAAATAGATTTCCTTTTTTGCAAACATCCCCTCTGTTTTTCTGAGAGATGCAGAAATGTGACTTCCCAGACCCCAATTACAGGAGGAGGAGGTGGATATAAGCAGAGAAGTGAAGAAATTGCAGATCAGGCTATTGTTGCTAGTGTTTATTAAAGATCGTGTGTAAATAGGCCATGGGCAGATATAATCCTGAGTGTCACTGCTGATCTGTGTTCACAGGAAAACGCTCTTAGTTGTGTGATGCCACAGTCAGCTGGGACCTTTGTTGATGTTGAGCCAGACCAGGCTAGTCAAACTACCATATGTGGATATTAGACATAGTTGGATTGCAAATTGTATTGCACAAACAGAGGATACTGAAGCAACTGCACACAAGCAACAGGGATGTTGCTGTTTGCTTGGTAAACATGCTTTAACTCTACAGATTAAGATGTTTGTGGATACAGATGAAACTGACTATCTTGACATGATTAAAATACCTTGAATACATCTTCATGATTATGCATGACATATATTTCTTATTAAGGCAGAATTATTCATTAATGTCACTCTTTAAAATCTCCTTTTCACTGATGACAAATGTCCCGCTGGAAGTGTCAATGACTTACTGATGGTGGCGTATTTAAATCATTAGTTAGGAAAGTGAGCTTGAAGTCTCTATGGTTTGTTATGGCAACTATGGTGAGGAAAAAACATGTATTTGCAGTAGTTGTCGAGGGAGGGAGAGAGCACAATTTCTTTAATTCACACATTTACAAACTGTCCGTGATTTTTCATTTTTTAAGCAGTATCATATTAATCATTGAAGAGGTTATTACTTGTTATACAATATTTGTTATTCAGCGCAACCTTGTCAAAGCCTCATTTTAGCAAGTCCAATGTCAACACTCACACTTAAAATATTCTGTATTCATGTTTCTAAATATAAAACGAGATGTTGTGGTTTAACAAGCAACCAGCCTGCAGTTTGGAGGTATTTACTGACCTTCAACAGCTAGCTTGAAATTCGCCCCAGTGACAACAATTGGAAAGCTCTGCCAATAGTTTTCAATGGTGTGGTGGTTTATTTAATCAATAAATATAATCCTCATAATAAATGTTACGACTGAGTGATCTTACATTACATTTGGAAAGGATAAAGTATATCTTATGGAGCCTCCCACAGTATAATGTGATTTGGCCCCCCCTTCATATCACACCTTCACATAGAAGTTCCTCTGTTGTAGCGTAGATTAATTGCTTTTGTAAAACGGTTAATACATATACCTGGCAAGGTTTCATAAAAATAATCACACGGCAACAAAGAATTAAATAATTTATTGAAAAATATTTGGCCAAGCAGTGTAGCTCTTCAAGCAACCAAGCAACACAGACATAGCTTGATTAGAGATTGTGGTGATTATTAACATTTATCTGGATATCGTCATTACTTGTGCAATTGTTGGAGTAATGTTCAATCATGTTAGCACTCTTCTCTGCTGGTACAGAGGTGTTTTTTTATGGACAGGTGCAGGCTCTCTAGTATACCTAACGTTAGGAGAGAGAAAATAAAGTTCTCATTATGTCGCACATCTTATAACCACATATATCTACCATCGGCAACTATTATTCTCACTATACCTACAGAATAGTGGGCATAATAGGCTACAAATGAAAACATGCAAGCTAGCTAAAGTTACATCATTCACTTACCTTAAGTTAGATCGTTGGTGTAGTTTGTCCACTTTGGATGAAGATAAAATGCAGTGATACGATTGTAATGTGGTCACAGCTGTACGTCTGTAAGTTCGCTACTATAGGGAAGGCATGATCCGCCTTCATTTTCGTCTTGGCTGTGGTGCTTGTTGCCTTCGTTGGTTGTATTGGTTAGGAGTGAGACATGTGTTAGGGTTGGGTAAGAATATCAGGGGAAGCCACTCAGAGACAGAGTAGTGTGGGTCAGGCCTTAGCTTTAGTAGGAAAGAAAAGATTGTGACCGGAAGGTTCTAAGGAAGTCATTCTTCATAATACTTAGTCTTATGTGCTTCTATTTGTTACATGGACACTTGTTCGGGTAGTATAGCTTACTGCGATTAGGCTACACACTAGAGATTAATAACAATCAAGCAAAACCATTAAATGGAACTATTTTCTCCATTCTACATTTAATGGATTATCCAGGCCCTTCAATCTGCTTAGAAAAGTAATAGACTTGTGGCCATTTAACGTACTCTACTCCGATAGTGGCGTAAATCAGGGCTATTCATGAATTATTAGGCTGCATGTAAACATTGCCACTTTATCAGAGTAGGTAATTACAACTGAATTACAATTCAAGTGTATGTGTGAGAGAGTTTGTATACCTGGAGGTCCACTCCTCTCTCTCCCTCTCTGAATGTGTATGTTTCTCCATCTCACCCTGTCTGTCACTCTCCTGGGCTTCAGCTGGCATACACTAATGAGCAGTGAGTAAACACCTATACACTACACTAGGTTGGCATTTGTGTCTCCAATTTTCATAATAATTTGATTTTGACTTAAAATGGTATGACTCAACGTGTAAAAGATCATAGTTGTTTTTCCTCCTGAACAGTTTACTTATGGGAGATAACGTGACCTCACGTTTTTGCACCATGGTTTTTGATATTTCTTTCCTCCTGGCATGCTTGGGGCTCTAAACTTTGCTAAATAGATGATGTAATGTAATGGATGTAATAATTAGTTGGTTCATTAGACTTTTGCAGTTGTTAAGTCACGTCTCTGGAGCACTCGTGGGGGCACATCTAAAATGTATCCCAGGTGTGTTGAGGGTGTACAGAAATAGTCCTGTCTACACGGTGAAAACACTCACCAACTCTAAACAGAACCACAATGATTCCTGAATGTAGGCTTAGCAGTTGCTAACATTAGCAAACAAGCTAACTCACGACATGTAAATTGTGATTTCCAATCGTAACATCAAGATCAAGATATTTCCAGAAGTCTGTATTCCACAGTTAAACATTACAATGTGAGCAGGAGGTTGGTGACCGCCGGATAAATGAAAGCCACTGCAATTTTTCACAAATTTTCTACAACCATACAGGGAGAACAAGTCTATACTACTGAGCCTCAGTAGACCAGAAACAGCGCAGCCACCCCGGGACATGAGTAAGGGCTACGGCTCTCACAGCTGCTCTTAACATGAAAAAATGTCCTTTCCACCTACAGTATACGTGCTGAATGCTTCAGGTTCACGCTCCCTTGTCGGGGGAACATTGAATGTACTTTCTCCACCACTAGTTTGAGGGGAAGAGGGCACCCCAGAGAAGTAAATTACAACACTCATCATACAATCTCTCCTGATATACTGAACTGAAGAAATAGTTAACGAGGATAGTATCTACAGTAGGACAGACTTATCCTGAAACGCTTTCCTAAGACTTCTTCAAATCTCACATTATTTGCCTCTTCAAGGTACAAAACAAGATTTAGCAATTAAAAATGACAGAGCTTGATCTTAACAAAAGAAAGAAAGAAACATCACTAACATAAAAACACCAGAGGTCAATGTTTTCATTGACAGGGTGTGTTTTCAGCGTTAAACCACATAAATACATCGCCACATACATAGACTTTATTTGGTTGACTGAGCCTTCACAATGCCGCTGGGTTCCCACCAGCCACAATAGATGAATTGAATTCATTTAATTTCTTAATTAGCTCCATTTTTCTCCCTGCCCTGTAACAGTAACATGTAAATGTCAAAAATGAAAGCGTTGGGAACAATCTCATGCTGTTCTGCATCATTCACTAAAATGTTTTGGACAAACATATTTTTATTAACATCACGATATTCTGGAATGGAAATGGAGGATTTTTTATTCCTCTTTTTTTTATCGTCACACATGTACACACAGTGGAATTTAGACCCCGCATTTAACCCATCATAATATTATGAGCAGTGGGCAGCTATTATATCTACAGTGTGTGGAGCAGTGTGGGGGGTCCGGGGTGTTGCTCACGGGCACCAGGAGGCAAAGTGGAACCTCTCCAGATACCCGTCTACACTGGGGACTTCAACCGGCGACCCTCCGGTTCTCAAGCCAAGTTCGTACGAACTGAGCTGCTGCTGCCCATTCACCCCTTACATATACACACTTATATAACACATATACATATACACACTTATATAACACATATACATATACACACTTATATAACACATATACATATACACACTTATATAACACATGAACTTTAAAAAACAAAACAAACAAAGTTAGCAGTAAAAATGATAACTCTTCTTTATAAACTCTTTCACAAATGCACACACAACACGGATTTCTAAGTACATTTTTGAAGGTTTTATAGCATGTTATAACATACACATTGAAACATGTGTATATACTAAATTGGGCTGTCAAAGTTAGCATGATAGTACCACGTTAAAAACTACTTTTTTAACGCAGGCTGTGTTATGAAGCACCCTATTTTCCCCCTGATAATGCTCCATTAATCCGAGTTGCAGCACGGTCTTGCTCGGCTAAATAACGAAGCTAAGGGCTATTGTTATGGTCTGGAGGAGCAAGGTGCTATTGAATTACATTATGATGCGTTCAAGCTCTATTTTGTAACAATGAGTATTGGGCGAAGGTAAATTAAGGCGAGAAACCTAAACAAGCACTTCATTTGAAGGAGATGTTTTCACAGTAATATGATAGAGATATTAGAGAGGGAATTATGACCTGTTTAACTCCCATAACACTTATAATACATCATTAAAACCTTTAATGCCAAGATTTGTGTTTTAATCAAATATTTCAATAAAAATACATCATTTATTTTATTCGGTATCAGATTGGGTTTTGAGATTTGTGAAATTTCCCTGTATCGACTACTAAATTTCCAGTATCGTGACATCCTGAAAAGCAATACCTTTCTATAATCGCTATTAAACATTTATTTGATTGACAGCCGTACTACTAATATTATTAAATGTGTGTTTACTGTTGTGGAAAATGGGAGATAAAAGAAAATGTGCAGTAAACATAATTTGCATGCACATTCAATTTAAATTCTTCACAAAGTGGCAGAAGGATTCTTGCTGAATGACATCTTTAATCCATGCTTTTCAATTTTTCAGTTTTTTTTGCAAAGCACTTAAACGACATAATATCAATGCGGGTGTTGAAAGAAGTGTGCAGTCTGAGCTGCGATTTTGTCATGTGCGATTTGATGAAAATAAACCCCCTTTTCTCTTACAAGATGTATCATCACACTGAGGCACTCACATTCTGGCAGCTCTAAACAACATGCACATGTTGCACCTGTGCTAACTTTGTCTTCTATTTGACAGGTATACAAAAACAACATAACTCAGTATAGCTGATGTCATTTACATTTTATAAAAATACCAGTAAGATTTAAAGGCTGCAGATTGTGATTGTTCAGTGAAACAATACACAGGAACTCAGAGCTACCTCTTGAGCTGCTTTGACTTTAATCATTTCAGTGGCTACATGGACAAACCTTTTTTTGTCAGCAGAACTCAGTGTTGAGAGAGTTTGCTGTGAATTTAGTATGACAGCATGTAATATAATAGAAGTGTCCGCTCTTCTGGCCCTTGTTAGATGAAGAATGGTCCCCTCCACACAGAGCCCTTTGCCATCTTTTTGTCTGCAGGAGAGTAGTATGATGTGACCTTTAATGGCTGATAGGCTAGAGAAAAGCACAGGACTTATAAGAAATGGCAGATCTGCAGCTGACCTTTAAAAAAAAACCTCATATTGCATTAAGACCCTTTGATCACTTGGATTATCCACTGCAGTCTGGGACCTCACTGGATCACTTTGTCCAGCCAGCTTGTGACAAGGTGTTAAGAAAAAGGAAATTACAAACGTCATAAAAAGGACACTCACTTGTCTAAAAAGTTGTACTCTATATTGGGTATGATCCGTATGTTTCGGAAACTAAATAAAACTCATCATTTTAACAGACACATCAGCAATATATGCATTATGACAATTAGAAAACTTTTACCATTTCTGGGTAAATGGACAGTTCTCAGGATTATAGCTAGCTATTTCAAGATGTGTTTTGTGTCTTTGTTCTTATGATAATAGACTTATGTTTTTTATAAAACAATTGTCATTCTCAATTACATTTGTCAACCACCCAACTCTCATGTAACTGAATCATTTGACAATCAGCCCAGTCTCCTTTTTATTTGAAGAAAATATCCTCATCTTGTCAGTTGGCTCCAGTTGCCGTTTTATCTCATACATTTTTTCTTCTTCGTGTACATACATATATAATAACCTGAGCTTTGTAAATTTCCCTGCTGTGCGACGAATAAAGGATTTCTGATTCTGATTCATGGAAGTGGAAATGCTTTTTTACCTTTTAATTGCTCTAATTTCTAAAAGTATCTTTCAAACATATTAGAGTTTTAAATGAAACTTTTGATCAGTTCTTTACATAATCCCATCTAACATGTGCTGCTAATGATTTCAACCTTTGGTGTCACATATGGTTGTAATGTATATATCACTTTTTGGAATGAATGAATTCACATGTCTTAAGTCTTATAATAAATCTGTTGTTCCATCACCACATGCAACTGCAACATAGAGTAACTCTGCTTAAACCTACAATAACTGATTTTTTGTCCACTTGGGGGCAACGGACACAAGTTGTGAACACAATACTGACACCTGCTAAGTTGTCCACCTGATGATATTAAGTCCGACATTCTCTCTGTTTTGGTTTCCACCAACTCCTGAGGGAAATATCTGACTCTTTAGCTCTGTGGCCTACCCATTATCCAGGTCCCTTACCGCCCCCCCCCCACCCTTCAAATAAAATGTTGGCTTCCTGTTTGTTTCCCCTGAATTCTAATGTTGATTATTACGCTGTTTGTATTATTCTAATTATTATTCCTAGTATTTATAATTTATATTACATATTGATTATATTCATTTAGTATTTCAATTCTTATAATATTTTTCTTATTATTAGGCGGCTATATTATGTTATTATAAAAACTCAAATTCAAATGTGCTCTTTGCGCATTCACATTCTCTCTGTTTCGAAAGGAAAGGAGAGGCGAGAACTACAAAGTGCAAAAAAGTAAAAACATTAATTATAAATGTGTTGGATAACATAAAAAATTGGAATAACATTAATGCTTTCGAGCAGTGGTGGCTGAGGGGGACGGCGCTTGTTTTTGTTTTTCAAGCAGCACTTTATCGCTCAGCAAAATAAAAATAAAAGTCTAAAAACACACAATGTTAACTTTATTCAAACGCACTCGACTCGTCCTTTCAGCTCGTGCAATTTGGCATGTTTCGTGCTGTAATGCAGCTCCAGAGCCTTTTTCATGACACATTTTCATCCACACAACCCCGGTAAGAACCCCTGCTTTAGCTGCTAAGTGTTCCACTATATTCACAAGCTATTTGTTTATGTTTCTCTTGACTTAGTGTAAGATGGGTAAGATGTGAGGGTGAACCAAAACAGTAAAGCTTCCGGCAGAAACAACCAACATGACGAGCTGATAGAAGCCATAAGGCTATAAGGAGTGGAACAATAGTGTCGTTATAACTAGTAGCTGAGTGGTTACAGCACATGCCATATAGCGGCAATATCTTGTCTTCGATTCCGGCCTTAGGACCTTTTGCTGCATGTCAACGGCCCTCAAACGCACTTTGTATTGCTCTATATCATGTGTAGACCACAAAATGTATTTTTCATTTAAATCGGATGATGTTTGACACATATGACTGACTTCCTGTTGCCAGCAGGTGGCATTATGACTTTGAGTCAATATTTGCATGTAGATGTCCTCATGCCGCGACTCTTATCAAGCATATGAAGTTTGGAGCAGATTGGAGAATGTTTGCTCAAGTTACACCAGCTTCCTGTTTCATGGTGAATAGTGCAAACTGGCCGGCACGCCACGGCAAAAGCGTTTCATAAAAACAAAAACTTTTGTATTATCTTTTCATCGATAAGGTCTTGGGATGGTACTGACCAAATTGAAGTTGATTGATTGAAATCTCCAGGAGGAGTTTGTTAAAGTACAGCGCCCTCAAATGTTAAAAGAAATGCTGGAAATTTCAAAATGGCTGACTTCCTGTTGGGTTTAGGATTTAGGCGGTTAAGCGTTTAGGCCCTCAAAAATGTGATTCAATGTGGAAAATAATAATAATAATAATAATAATAATAATAATAGTAATAATAGTAATAATTCTTACAATTTCAATAGTGTCCTTCGACCCTGACGTTGTCAGTGCTCAGAGCCTAATGACTGTATATATATATTTACTTGATCCCTTATTATTCAAGTGTCTTTGAGTACCTTTTAAAAGCGCTCTATAAATCAAATGTATTATTATCACAAAGATTTTGATTATGGCCACTTAAACAAATGTATTAAATGTTTAAAAATGACATTCTAAATGTGCTAATGTGTAGTTGCATTTGAGCTATGCTGATCTCTGATACTCAAATTGAAATATACATACACATATATATATTTACATATTTTCAGCCAATTTTGTTTCCATGTTACATTTTCCTGCATTATATTGAATCTTACTTAAAATACCCTTTGACAGATGCTGAACAACTCGTCCACGCCTTTGTCTCCTCAAGGTTGGACTACTGCAACGCTCTCCTCATCGGGATTCCAAGTGGGAGCCTTCAAAAGCTCCAATATATCCAGAACAGCGCTACTAGGATCCTGATGAGGGTGCGAAAATATAACCACATCACACCCATTCTCCACTCCCTCCACTGGCTTCCTGTCGCATTCAGGATCGAATACAAAATCTCCCTACTCACCCATCAGTGCATACATGGAAATGCTCCTCCGTATCTCAAGGAACTCCTCCCCCAACAAACCTCCACACGCAACCTTCGCTCCCCTAAAAAAAACTTTGCTCCACCCCCCCAGGACCAGGCGCCGCACCATGGGCGATCGGGCCTTCTGCTCAGCCGCGGGCCACCGACTCCTTCAAAAATGGCCTAAAAACCTTTCTTTTCAAAAAAGCCTTTCCGTAAAATCTTACGTCTGTTGTTGTTGTTGTTGTTGTTGTTGTTGTTGTTGTTGTTGTATGTATTATTATTATTATTATTATTGTCATGAGCATAGTGTTTATTTGACACTATGGCATGTGCATATTTATTTAAGAAAATTAACCATAGATGTTAATGTGCTGTCGGTCACAACTGTGCGAAGGTGCTATGAAGTGAATCTGATGGCAATTATGATAATGTCTGGAGATGCTAGCGGTTGTTCTTTGACCAGGTGCTACATCATTCATCTCATCTCAAACTGCTACCGCTTCCAAAGCTATCATAACAAGCGCAGCCCCGAATCTGAGTCATTCAGGTGTTCATAAGTATAGCCTTAAGGGGCACAAGATAGCCCTTTGATACAGCCCCTACTCTCTCGACTCCGCCCGTCTTTAATATCCAAATCACTGCTGTCCCATATGGACAAGGTAATTGACTCGGTGATTTAAAGGCAACCGGACCACCTCAATTGTCAGCTTGCGTCTCGGAGATAAAACATAAAAGATTGTTCTGTTAATATGTTCACAGACCTCTTCCCTCTCACTGTAGAAATCCAGCGACCCGTCAGCAATTCTAGATTACCGTAGTGTGAAAATCTTCCCATCTGCTATAATTACCATGTTACAAAGGGCTGTCTTAAATTACAGCAGGAATAATGGCTTTGTGCAATGGGATTTAGAGCCTGCTACCTGTCTGTGTGCGAATGTGTGTGTGTTTCTGTTACATGTATCTATGAGATGCAGTTAATAATGATGTGGTTAAGATGGGTTAGTGTTACATACACAAAAGAAACCCACAAAAGCAGCCATTTGGCTAATAAGGACAATATTTGAAAAAAAAAAAACACTTCTTGCAGACTTGAAAAAGCTAGGTTATTTGTGATGTACAGATTGATGTACAGATGGTTGGATGATTCGCACTTGACATTTCATTAAGGGGGGACAATAAGGTTAGTCAAATGTAAAGTTAGGAAACTATTACGTATCATTATTAACTATGGATTTATGCTTTTGACTGCAAAAGAGTGACAGCTGTCACATATGTCTGTCTGATTTAAATACAATGTATTCTCCTACAGCTGCCAATAATTACCTAGAAAGTCCCTGTGAGTAGTTTGTCGTTCGCCAATGATTAATGTGCTCCCTGTTTCATTTCAGGTTTGGGAAATTCATAGTGATCGTACCAAGTGGCATATTCTGACCTGGATGGAAATTACAGCCATTCAAAAGCAATGAATTTCAATCACGTTTCTTGTCCACTTTCTACATTCGCTCTGTGTCAAACTGTCATTAGGCTCCCCCAAACATTTCACAAAATGTGGGTGTTGACATCATTCATGTGGACTTGATTAATCAAATCATTTAATATGAGGTAAAATAGAACAGGGGCACAGATACAAATACGGAAATAATTTTCTGTGGAGACACGCACATTACTATAAATGCATCTTTGTGTACACTGTATATGCAGGCACTGTATGCTTGTATGTGCCTGTGTGCCTACATGAATGTAATCAAAATGCAATTATAGCAAAGGCTACCGTTCAAAAGTTTGGAATCAGCTGTTATATTAATGTTTTCATTCTTTCCTTCAATAATGGCTATTTTAACAGAGATAAAAACGGTGTAATTCAGACACATATAATGATTTGTCAGTCCATAGTGTGTTCAGCTGATATTCCCTGACCCTATTCCAACAGCGCTAACCCGAGACTAACCTTCTATTACTGAAAGTTATCTGTTTGTCAGCAGGATTACACAAGGTGTGTGTGTGTGTGTGTGTGTGTGTGTGTGTTGTGTGTGTGTGTGTGTGTGTGTTGTGTGTGTGTGTGTGTGTGTGTGTGTGTGTGTGTGTGTGTGTAAATATCAGTTGTTACCATTACACAAACCAGGCATTCGCCTTATTTTTCTCTAACCGACAGCGGTATGTGTGTGATATGTTTGCATTTTCACATTTTATGAACCTAAAAATATCAAGTTGTTTCCCACGAAAGTCCCCGGGCACCTCTGTGCCGCTGCCACCGTTGCCAGGCAATTGCGGGGCGTCTGGGCCTTAAGAATCTACAGCCATATTAGCAAACTTGTGAAGCTGTACTAAACGTAACGTAAAGCAGGTATAATATTTAGCATGCCCACCATCATATGCTAGCATGGTAGCATGCTAACATGTGCTCATTAGCATACAACACAAAGCACTGTACAAAATTTCATTGCAATCCATCCAGTAGCTGTTGAGATATTTCAGTCCGGACCAAAGAGGTGGAACGGGCATCTGACAGGCCGACATTGCCATCCATAGAGCCATGCTACCATAGCATGGCTAAGAAATATGAAAATGAATTAATTAGCTGTTAGGAAAAGTAAGGCACAGACAATACAGACAATGTATCTCATCTGTTTAGTTTATTTTTCCATATTCTAGTCAATACTGGTTTAATGACATGACATCATGTCTATTTTCCAGCAGCTTCAACACAGTTTACATAAACAGAAAACTAATTCAATTATCTAAAACAATCGAAAGTTTTAATAGACTCATAAAAGGGTATCTTCACCTGCTTATATTGAATGATGACAACGCCATGCAGCCACAAGACATGCTGTGTTTTTATTAAGGCATAGTTACGTTTGCTTGACTTACTGCTTTCCCCTTACTGTGCTATCTTATCACTCGGGTCATAATTCTTTCTACATCAACATACAGTTCAAACTGCTGTAGCTAAATGCAGCAAACTGGGGTTTGAAAACATTTGCCTGAGAAAAGAATCCTAAGACCCAAAGTCATATACAAGTCTGTTCTTTATTAAGAAGTTAGAGATTCAGTAGAGAGCAGCGTTTAAAAAAAAAACTTAATGTCAATGACAATGATAAAAATGTTCATGGATGTGCATAAAGCACATAATACACAGAAACCGAGGACACTTTCAATTTGTGTCCACTGTGCATCCACTCAGTTGGGTGTCAAGCCTCCGAATGAAAGGACAGTCTAGCAGCTTCTAACTTGTGTTGTTTATACCGACCCCCTACCTGTGAGATCCTGCCAAACACCACAGAATAAAGCCTGCCTCTAAGCTCCTAATATATGTCCCTCCTGCTCACAGATCTGTCTGGAAAGAATGACCCTCTGTGCACAGTGGGCAGTAAAGCCAGGAAGGAATCTCTGCCTTGACTGTTAATGACACTGCTTAGATAAATCCCCTATGGAGCTCTGCATTTTTCTCCTTCACTCTCTCATCCCGTGTTCCTCTCTGTCTGTCTTTTTTTTTTTTTTTCATCTTTCACTTGATTTCCTGTCTATGTGCGATACACTACAAAAATGTGTTCCAGCTACAGATGTTCTGTTGACCTGCGCTGTCGTTTTTGCCATTTGCAGTTCCTCACAATTAAACTGGTTCTGTTTCCAGACAAATCGAATAGGCCAGCTTGTCTCTCTGACTGAGTGCAGTGCTGACCGATCGATGGGCAACACAGTTAATACCCTTTCTTGTTTTTGTCGAGTTGTGGAATGTTTGTCGCTGATGGACACACCCATCGGCTGCTCTCCCCTTCGCCACATCAAGGCTTTGCTCCCCCTGGGGACGGCTTGTCGATCCCAGGCTGTTCAAAGTGATCAGAGTCACTGTCAAAATCAATAGCCTTCTTCGGCTCCCCTTCCTTCCCTGTTCACTGGTTCCTTACAGCACTATACAAAGTTTTCCAGTACGTCTTAATGGAAAGAACATTGGGTTGATCAATAAATCAATTAATCAATGGGCTCAGGGGAGCAGGCTGAATAGTGTCCCAGGGAGGAACATGGGACACAAGGGTCAGGTTCTGTGTCTGAACAGGCCTCAGGATGGCAGGTCATTAGAGATAACAAGATCATTATTGACAAACAGAAATGAAAAAAATATATATTTTTCATAAGCAATGTAAGTCCACAGGAAAATAAAATAATAATAGGAAGTTCCCAGTTATCTAAAAGAAAAAAACGACAACATGGACACAAAAAACTAGAAGGGCACTCAGAGAGCGCAGATCTCCGCCAACTGTTTCCTAAAGTGAAAAATAATGCGTTTATCCACCCCTACATGCGGATCCTCTCCAAAATGTAATGGGTTCTTATTTTGCCGATGCGACACCCTTCCACCAAGTGAATAATTTGTTCCGTAATGATGCTGACAAACAGATAAACAACCAAATACTCCACACAGACAGACGTTATCATTTTTTGTTTAAACAACAGCCCTAAGTTGCATTGCCCAGTTTCATATGTATATTTGACAAATCATCTTTTCAGAAATCTAATTAATTTTTTGAAAGATAATCCATTAGCTTATGTTATGATGGAACAAGCCAAACACACACACACACACACACACACACACACACACACACACACACACACACACACACACACACACACACACACACACACACACACAGTTATCTGTTTTGGATGTGACCAGAGAGGCTGAGGCAGGGAGAAGTATAATGGCCTGTACGAAAGTGATATCAAATGTAAGTGGCCGGAGGTGGCGTGACCTCTCCTCATCCCTGTGGCCCGGCCGCAAAAATTCAAACACTGAAAGCCAACTGTGCTGCAGTTAATCTCATTTTGTCCCATGCCTGGAACGCCTGCAGAGGTTTACAGAATGTTAAGTGGTTGTTTGCTATGTAAATGGTTGAAAAGAGTATTTTGTCTAGCTTTTGAATTGACTTCAAATATGGTAAATAGTGCACCAGCGGGACTCCATTTACAGTGTATGTACTGCAGGTAAAAATCCAATGTTGTTATTAAAATCAAAAGACTAAAACAAAAAAACTACATTTTGAGGAATTACTTATATCATCAGTGAGTGAGAGTGAATGTATAAATGTGCGTTAAAAAAAAATTGAAGTCTATCTGGAATTAGCATCAGGCGTCTGTGGCAAACAAGAATTGATGCGACCGCTGTCTTTTTGTTTTTAACAAACAGGATTAACTAGGTAACCTTTCCAGTGTATCTGTCTTAAATAAAGCACTAATAAAGAGCCCCATTAGGGAACTGAAAGTATCCAAATCAATACGTCCACACATTTAGGTCTTTGGTGAAACACTCAGTTGTCATCACAGGGGACCAGGGACAGCTAAGCAGATAAAAGGAAAGCTATTTTTACCTCAGAGGAAAGAAAGTGTTACTTTCTAACAAACTTAAAGTTTCTTTGAGCACTGCGGCCTTGACTATTAAAATGTATCTGCAAGCTCAGATCAGAAAAGGTCTTGCAGACATACTGTATGTTAACAAGGTCTGAAGCAACAACTAGAAGCTTTTTACAATTGATGGAAACTTTGTGGTCCAACTTTGGCCTGATGATGACGGTAGAGAAAAGGTCTGCAAACATCAAGAAAGGGCAGCTAATCTTGGATTTAAGAATATTCACAGTGAAGCAGAAATCATGTCATGAGTTGTTGAAATGTTGTGGAGTAATATGTTGGATGGATGGACAGAGATAAACAACAAAAAGGAATCATTGGTGCAAATTATTGTTAGCCAGCACCTTCAAAGAATGTATGGATCTATGCATGCCTCCTGATGATTACCTAGATGGACAGATCCACCAAGCAATCAACTGAATATCCAACAGCACCTTCCTCTTCAGGCGCCGCCACTAGTGGGGCAAAAATATGAAGATAATACAGGAACAATCGTAAACCAAATACACAGGATGTTGTCAGCAGAATGGGCCTCATTATAGTGATCAATATCCAGCCCATTTCCATACACCATAAAACAGACAGTCTTTAAAAATGCTCAGGTTACTCTGTCTACAGGCCCTGCTCTCTCTCTCTCTCTCTCTCTCTCTCCCTCTCTCTCTCTCTCTCTCTCTCTCTCTCTCTCTCTCTCTCTCTCTCTCCCTCTCTCTCTCTCTGTCTCCTCTCTCTCTCTCTCTCTCTCTCTCTCTTTCTCTCTCTAGGCCAGGCTATTCAGCTCGCAATGTGCAGTATTAGCTACACAACCTAAACACCACCAGTAGTTGTGGCTGCAATTTTGATGCAGCAAGGACAATCTAACAATTTGTTGTTGTATTCATCAGCAGAACTGCTAGTTTAACGTAGCTGTATGTGTCATTGAGCAGAATCAAATACAATATGTAGTGTACACCCTACACAAGCATTAACACTGATTCCCGCCCTTCCGACAATGGTCAGCAAAGCCCGGATTTTTTATATTAAAAATGTTCAATATTTATGATCCGATATTCGGTTTTGGGTGGGGAACCCCAAGGACAGCTGACACATTTTTTATGTGCGGCATCTCTCACATTTTCAACACCTGTTAAGATTTTAAAAATCTTTAGTGTGGGGCTGCCTTTAGCTTAAAGAGACAAACATGAACGTGTAAATTGTCTTTTCTAGTTTCCTGATTAATGATTGACGCCTTCCTATGACAAATTACTTTTCACATTTGACATAAAATCTTTAATGTTAATGATCTCGACACAGAAAATGATACGCCACCAGATATATAGGTTTATTATTTATCAGTACACATGTAGAGCAGTGTAAGTCTCCTGGTAGCTACAGACTGCTTTGGAGTATGTACACCACTTATCTACTTACTTGTTTTGCGCTGTGTATTGCAGATTGCATTAAGTAAATAGAGGTGCTGTAGTGTTAAGGGCTGGATTTAAAAAGTCATTATAAATCCGAGAGGGTTGACAACAACACAAGACCCCTTTGTCCTTATTAGAATAAAGTAAGGCCCGCTAATGCATCAGATTAAAGGAACCAGTGGAGTGGCAAATGCTCTGGGATTTAGGGCACACACTGAACTTTACTCTGCAAAAACACATTATACCTTTGCAAACAAACAGCAAAACAACTTAATTCACATCAATCTTTCCCAATGGATTTAATGTTGTAATTCTTTCATCTCTTTATTGGACTTACACATCTAAACAACTTCCTTTGCAGAGTAAAAAGGGAATCCATCTGTGGTGTTTTAGATATGAAAAAGCAATATTGCTCATGCTCATACAGCTTACCTTGCCGCTACCTTTTACCACAATAAAACATTACTCACACCAAAAGCAGCTTAGAGAAATTAAATCACCATGCGTCCTGACAGCTCAATAGATTTGCGTCTTCACTTGGATACACAAGAAGACACGATTAATCCTCTGGTGTTTGGGCACAGCGCAGAACTCTAAATCACCGTAATTACCATCATCTATGCCAATTTGCACATGAAAATAGAAAAACTAAACAAGTCAGGTAATTACACAACACTCCCATAATACATACAAGTTTTCAGTATTGTAGTGTTAGGTAAACAAATGCATATGTGTTGTGTTTGAGTCACTCAGCACTAGTGTCTATGATGTGTCAAGGTTTATGTCTTTGTGTGTACGTGTTTGTTTCTGGTGCGTGTGGACAGTCACCCTCCCTTGGTGACATTCTCAGTGTCAGTGTTGTAGTCATTCTGGCTACAAGCATCCTGTCGCTGCGGTGGATTTACTGGCAACATGCCCCCCTCCCTCCCGGGCCAGCTCTTTAATTACCCTGGCCTATTGATCCACCCAGGGACATGGCACTCTGGAGCTGAAGCTGGGCCTGTACCAGTTAATGACTGATTATTCCTCCATGGGCCCTTGGGAGCAGGCAGGCGGCGTGGGGGACAGAAGGAGCCTGAGCGCACCGGGTCTGTTCTGCTCTGCAGCAGCAGTCGCACTTTTCATCTGCTCACCTGATTTCAGAACAGGCTCAAAATAACATTTTGTACTTCCTGTTCTGCCAGGTGGAGAATTTTGCAAATGAGGATGATTGAGAAAGTTTGGACAAAGATAATAATTTATTTGTGATTTTTTGTTTTTATATTTGTCCCAGAGACATTTTAAATTGCTTGTTTTCCCCTTGCTAAATAAATCATATAGTATACAGTGTAGTGAGGTGGCATCATAATTATGCTATCAAGTAAAAATAGAGATGAAAATAAGGTGGTGATCACTTAGAAGACTTTACTTTTAAGTGTAAAACCTTGCACCTTGTGTATAGAAACAAACGCCTGTATATTTGTAAGTGCAAACCTACAGGGAGACAATTGAAACAGAAAGGCACGGAAGCTAATGACGACAGGCAAGCATGTAAAAAGGAATAAAAGAAAGTGAGCTGTGGATGCAAATATAGAGTCATCCGAGGCCATAATGTTCATTTATTTTACCTGATAATCATCGCATGCTGTGTTCGCACACCGACGCCTTCGTCATACTTGTCAACCTTTTGAATGTACAGTCGCACAGACTGCATTAGAAACCACACAGAGTACTAATTGTAGGCTTCTGTACTGCTCAGCACTATTAAAGGCCTTCGCTTTATGTTCACTTACTAGCCCATTTCTTTTCTCTTGACAAGTCGTATCAGCTTGATGTCTCCAGAAATGTGAATTGGAGCTGGAGTAGTAAAATGAAAGGATTGGAGAATTCCTAGTTCTCTCTAAAGAGGGATGATGATGAGTAGCTGATGGGGCTCTCTGTCACTTTGAAACATGTCTTCAGAGGAAACAGTTCTGACGTTCTACGTCTCTACGGCTGTAACAGGAACCAGTACATGACATCGGACTGCTTTTTACTCTCTTCCTTTTTCACTCTTACCCCCTTTTTTTCTCCCTTTTTTCAGTATTCTGCAATTTGGTCTTTTCTCTGAGCGAATACCTGAGGAGAAATAATGTAGTGTTCATGAGGAATTATCTTTACCCATCACTCCTCTGGGACTCATGAGGCAGAAGAAACAGCTGGTAAAGGTGGAACTTAATAAAAAAATGTTTTATATACAGCTGGGTAGCTTGTGAATTTCACCAAGGGTTCAATAAAGTTTATCTTAACCTAAAATATTACATTGTAAATTGATTATATTTTATCTGAATCTGAATCTTTGAAGTAAATAAAGTTATTAAATAAATATTGTGGAGTCAAAAGAACAGTATTTGCCTCTGAATTGTAGTGGAGTAGTAGCAGTACAACTTACTACCTACTTGAGTAGTAGTACCTCAAACTGTACTTGCCACGGTAGCAAGCTAGGCTAACTAGTTTCCACTTTCCAAGTGGAGCACGAACATAATAGCACAGCGGTTCCTCCTGTTGTATAGGGACAGACAGATTAAAATGAATAAATCGTAAAATATCAGGGTTTTTTGCACAAAAGTAAGGAGAATTCAAATGTACTATTATATACTGACAATTTAGAGTCTCCAATGATGTTGCAGGACCGTGAGAGGAAATCTGAGCACAGAAACTAGAAAGAAATAATCAAGTTATTGATCAAGGGTCTTTCTTGCAGCGAAGCAACAGTGCTGCCACATTTAAGAGGCATCAGTTCGAAGCCTCCATGATGGTCTCCTGGAATTTCCACTGGATGGATGGATCCACTTTGAGGCATTTCTGCTTAATTTTGGTGATTTCCCATGGTGGAAAACGATGCAATTCACGTATGTATGTGAGTGGGAACATTTGAACGTTCATTTAGCTTGCTACTTGCTGACTTTACGATGCTATCCTTGTTTCATTGCACCTCTGCTTGCCTGTGACTAAGAAGCAAAAGTAAAGCAGGCATAGCCGCCCGGCGGCACAAACAAAGGGAGAACATTTTGCAAACACATGCATATGATTAATGTTCCCACACATATCATCCATCCCTGCCTCCCGCCGCTGTATACTATATTACCAGAAAACCAAGGCCTCACAAGATGGACCATTCTGCAGAGGAAATACATCTTTGAGTCGTACACTGAGGCAAGATTATTAGAGTAAAGAATTAAAAAGCTTTAATAATTACTTAAACACATTCACAACTTTTTCATTTAGTCATAATGCATGAGGCTATGAAGTGCATGTTCTTTTCATCAGCCGGCACAGTTTGTTACTAGTGCATTGGGTAGCAATGTGAGTTATGTGATAAGCAAACAGTGGTTAATTGTTGATTACAAGATATATACTGCTGTGTTAATGCAGTTTGTTTGCACCCATGTCTATGAATGTGTAATTATTGTGCGCTATTCCTAATCATCATTAGTCACAAACAACAATAGAGATTAAATAATTGGCTGTCTAATCTTGCTTTTCTTCTCTATCTCATATTTTCTCTCTTTCAATCCCTCACTTTTATTCTCACGCACTCTCTTCTCTTTGCCTCCTGATTGTATGAAATATTAATCAAAACTATTCATCTACCATCAATTCAGCCAGCTAATTTAAAAGTGTATTCTTACAACTTCTTTAATATGGTAACAGCTTAATTTAGCTGTAAGAGCAAAGTGAAAAAAATGTGTCGCTAAATTAAACAAGCTGCCGATCAATTTGTCATGACATTTTGGCAAAGTGACTCATAAAGTCTATTTGCAAGCACAAACAAATTGTCAATCTGTTTCATGTCTAGGCCATGTCCAAGAACCTGTAATACATTTGACAGATGTATAAACAGAGAACATAATACTTCATTGTTTGTGCGTGTGTTGACTTACACAAATTAAGTGTGACTGCAGATGGTGTTCTGCACAACATAATTAATTAGAATTGAATGTAAAAATACATCTGAAAACAGACTTAATCGCTCATTGTCTTCAGAATAATTAAAACATGCAGGAGAACATACAGAAACACAATTACTTAAATTATGAAAATACAGTGGAATGATTGTTAGGCTTAAAAATGTAAGACAATAAAGTAACTGTGTCGATGTAAACTACCCAATCAAGATAAAAACATAGTTTAATCCATGGAGCTTTATGTTTAGTTCTCACAAACAACTACAGTAGCATGTTTGGTTTTTACGGTGTTATCTCTGTGCCTCTCTCTCCTTCCACAATGACCCGTGGGGGAAGCGATAGAGATGGTCTGTGCAGTTGGATTGACTTTTAATGACGCTGTGTGTCTGCAGTCTGAGTGATGTGCTGCTTGACAGTGTGTGCAGACGACCTTCTGAGGCTAACCGGTCCGGCCAAAATATGTGTCAGTGCTCACTGACAGCTGACAGTGTAACCAGGGAGTGAAGTAGAACTACTGCGTTACGTAAGAAGTGTATGTTGGTGATTTGTTTTCAAAAAAAAATTACACTTTTCACTTTGGCACATTCCTTTCTTTCATTTGCTTCTCTAATTAAAGAAGAAAGAGTGCACACATTATAGTTCAGTCTGTTGCCTGTGCACCTGTGCACATTCAGTGCGTGGTCGGTCTGACAAACCTGCACCTGAGCTGCTGTAATCAAATTGACGGCTACGATGGCCAGCAGTGGATTCAAACTTTGTCTGACCCTGACGGAGCCGTACATAAACTTTTCCTACTGTCTCTGATAAAGACCTTCTCTTGAACATTTAACATTCAAGACTTGTTGCCTATATTGCAAAAATATTTCCACATTGACTTGACTTAACTTGGTTTCTTCTATTACAGTAAACTTGAATAAATGCTCATCTGTTCCAAGAATAGAAGGATTCTCATTTTGTTTAGTGTAGTGATGAACTGCACCACACGGTACAGAACAGTGCAGTTGAGAGACTACACACCACATGTTACTACAGTATCAGGTTAATAGTGTCGCTTTTCAATAAATGAGGGGCCGATAATATACAGTACAAGGCTAAATTGAAAGATTTCAGTTTATTCATGAAATCAAGCACAGTTCCATTTTTAGAGCATCAGATATGAATATTAAAGTCACCAAGAATTACAGCGCTGCCATAGCTGCGTACATTCAAAGTTCAACTAAATCTTCAATATAATAAATAAATTAAGGAGCGCCCTGGTAGCTGGATGGGGGACTTTTGTTTCAGGGGAATAGAAGGAGAGAGAAAGAGAAGAACAAAGAAAAAAAGAGCGAGCAGAGAGAGAGAGAGAGAGAAGAGAGAGATAGAGAAGAGCCGAAGAGAAGATAAAGAGAACGGCGAAGAAAGAGAGCAAGAGGAGAGAGCGGAGGGGGGCGCGAGCGCGAGGGAGAGAGACCGAGAGAACGAAAGGGAGAAAGAGAGCGAGAGAGGAAAGACAAAGAGAGAAGAGGAGCGAGCGGGAAAGCGAGAAGAGGAGAGGAGAGAGAGAGAGAGAGAGAGGAGAGAGGAAGAGAGGGAGAGAGAGAGGGAGAACGAGAAGAAGGAGAGAGCGAGAGACGAGGAGAAAGAGAGAGAAGAGAGAGAGGAAAGAGAGAGAACGAGAGAGAAGAGAGAGAGAGAGAGAGAAAGAGAGAGAATGAGAGAGAAAGAGAGACAACGAGAGAGAAGAGAGAGAAGAGAGAAGAGGGAGAGAGAGAGAAAGAGAGATAGAGAGAGGAGAGAAAGGGAGAGAAAGAGAGAGCGGGAGCCCGAGCGGAGCGAGAGAGCGGGCGAGAGAGAGCGCGAGAGTAGCTAGAGCGGGCGCGAAGCAGAGGAGAGAAAGAGAGGGAACGGAGAAAGAGCGGAGAGCAGCGAGGAGAGAGAGAGAGAGAGAGAGAGCGAGAGGAGAGCGAGAGGCGGAGGAGAGAGCAAAGCGAGAGGAGGAGCGAGAGAAGAGGAAAAAGAAGCGAGCGAGCGAGCTCGATAGCTGATAGCGCGCACATCGCCCGCTCTCTCGCGAACAGGAGGATCCCTCTATGCAGCGAGAGACCTCTCCTCACTATCTCTCTCTCTCGACTCTCTCTCTCTCTCTCTCTCTCTGTCTCTCTCTCTCTCTCTCTCTCTCTCTCTATACTCTCTCTCACCTCTCTCATCTCTCTCTCTCTCTCTCTCTCTCTCTCTCTCTCTCTCTCTCTCTCTCTCTCTCTCATCAATTTCTAATTATCATGCAGTGTCTTTTTTAGAGTTAGAGTTTTGGGTATTTTCTTTACAAGGTCACAGCATAAAGATTTATATTTCAGGAGGATATTATACAGTGATGACTAGAGAATATTTTGCGATGGGATCACACCAACCACAACACACAATCACCTATGGCCCCTTTCTTCCACACCCATCCAAAATCTTCCTTTATTTTGATTGACTATACACCTGTACATTTTTGTGACCACATCTTACACGGCTGTGACGCTGTAGCGTTGACAGAATCTGTCCGCAGACAGACAGACCGACAGACATATAAATACCCGGCAAAGTACTTAAAACCATCTTGTGGTAGTTCCCGCTACAGTAAGTGTCTCCAGGAACACATTCTGCCATGATGACACAGACACACAAACTCACAGGGTGAAAGCAATACCACACGCCGTCGCGGCTAGTAATAAATAGATTACAGACAAGCATACATAGATTGGAAAGAATAATAGAAATCCCACATGAATAACCTAATGATCATTTCCAAGACTAGGGTGAGCCATATAACAGGAAGTTGAATGCCAATTAGCAGGACAAGCCACTTCAGAAGAAGAATTAATTACTAGTGTTCTGACTAATTTGTTAATGAAAAAGAGACTCAAAACTCCTAATTGTATGTGTCAAGCAAAAAACATGCCAACATTATGCTAACTATGGTAACACTGTCAGAAGAGAGGAAAATGTGGACACAGCTTTAAACACGCTAATAAAGGTAGACAGACGCTTAATAAGATAGTTGCTAAACACCGCAGCTCCAAATATTACCACAATGTTAAGTAAACATTCCTGTGACGCAGTCATCAAAAACTGTCAATTGTGAGTCTCATGATGCATAATTTTTGGAAAGGCTGCTGTTAGAATGCCCCCTATACCAAAGGCCAGCACATAACGGTATATAACCTGCTGTAAACCTGGACCCTAAGCAACAACAAAAGGCAATAATATCTAATGAGTCATCTTTCAACGCTAAATGTTTTCAACCCACAATGTCTGTTAAACATGGCAGCAGAGCTGTAATAGTAGAGGCAGCCATCTACTGGGGACCATTAGGTGTGATGATTGCTCTGCATGATTGCATAACAGCCAAAGAATATGAAGCTATTTTACAGAAGCAAGTGTACCCTGCGGTGCAAATGCTGCCCCCCTGTGATAATCCCATATACCAAGATGATAACACCACGATGCACGCTGCTAAATAAATTAAAAAATGGTTCCATGAACACCAGGAAGAAGTCGCACATCTTTTAATTTAAAACATCTAAACATCATTGAACCTTTGGGGTTTTTTTTTTTAGGAGCCGTGTGTGAAGTAGAGTTTTACTTCCTTCATCCCTCAAAGAGTGGATCCTATCATTGTTGTTGAAGAATGGTCTAATATTGCACCATGCACAGTGTACGTCTCCGTATGACGTAACTTCAAAGAATGTTCATGAGATGCACTGAAGGCTAGCTGAGTTTTCTTTCATATAGTATGGTTTTTTATTCATTCCTTTTTTACCTTCTATATGTCAAAGGCATGTTTTAGGTTTTAGTCTGTTATTGAGTGATGGCAGCTTATTCCACAAACTTCCTATGCTTCCACAGTCTGCAACTGCCCCCAGAGTCTAAATATGAGTAGGTACCTGTCTACTATAGGTGTATGATTTATGATAGTGAAGTCTCATTTGTGCTCTCCATGCAGAACAGATGCGCTTTGTTTGTAGCTCTATACTTCCCTGGACTTGTCTTTTGGCAGTTCTATTCTTTCCCTTATTTTCCATTAAGCTGCCATTCTGCCTATGGAAAGCTTCAAGTCACCGAGCCAATTCATATATCTGTCTCTTTCTGGAAGAAGGCTTGGGGTTATCATGAGCAAGAACTCTCTGTTTCATCTTCAACCTGCAAGTGTTACTCTAAACCTCTTTATTTATTTTTTGTATGGGCATTTCTCACTCAAACCTGTATCTGGTTATATTTTACAAGCTCAGAAACATGTCTCAGAAACAGCTAGATCAGTTCTCCTGCTGTTTCCATTGGAAAGGGAATTATGTGTATAAAAACAACCTCCAACTAAGGAGTCTGAGGCACAAGGTTTGTACTGCTACTATCAATTACTCCCAGCCAGATGTTTTGGGGAATAGAGCCATAGGTGGAATAATAAGTGCATCATTATTTGTCTCAGTTTCAACCTTTTTTCAGCTTTAGTAATCATCTAAATGTGCATGGTTGGTACTTCCTAAATTTCTGTTTCTAAAGGCTGCATTGTTCTTTTTTTAATGATCGATGATGATCATTCATTCCTATGGGGACCTCCGTGAGCTTCGATGTGTTTGCCAAACTTCTCCTTATGTTTTTTCTTTTGCCTAGAGTTCATTGAAATAATGACATTTTTACCGTAGATTTCAAACAGAACGTAAGCTATGACGCAGGAAGTTAGCATAAACTGGCTAACTGGCATAAGACTTCCTGTGCAATTACCAAATTAGCCAACAGGCTATTCCATTCATTTCAGTTCCTTGACTACGTTGATTTTCAAATTGTGTAAATGTATGTAATCAGAAACTATTTCCGCTTGTTTTACACTGTAATGTAATTTTGCAAAAATAATTAATGTCATGTATTTTATGGGGTTGTACGCCTGTGAGCTCCTAACACAGTGAACCTTGAATTTTGAGTCGTAACTTTTCTTTTTCTGTCAGCAGCATTGTACTAATTGTTTCTAAACACAGATTGCCATCACAACAACTGCCGCCCAGACACCAGAGGCTGCTCTGAAATATGGGGCTTCTTTTTTGGAGGTCTCTGCTGCTGTTCATTGCAGGGGGCGTGTACCCTACCATGGCACTGCCTCTGAACAGGAACTTATCATGTTCAGACAAAGTGCTGCTGACAGGCATTTCAGGGTTTAGCAGCAGCCTTGCTTTGCCACGTCTCCCCTGGGGTATTTCATCAATGCCTCCCATAGAGACACCCAGCGCCAAACAGCCAGTACCATACTCTAATGATGGCACACACTGCTCTCTGATTGGCTGCAAGGAGGCTGAGGTGAGCTTGCCAAGGTCCAAGATAAAGCAGTGTCGGCGCAGTATAGGGTTTGGAGGGGGAGGAGGGTGATGTTGGGAGTGCGCATAATTAGACTGTTGGGAGCCATGGTGATAATGGCCATGCTCAGAGCAAGGGAGCACAGGGAAAGCACTTTAATTGAGATATAAAAGACATGGTTCCAAGGGCACTTCGAAGGAAAAGAGATGCCCGCTACAAATGCTTGCTCAGTGTAAATACTAAACAATGACGCACGCGGCCCTTTGCTCTGTATTTAGAACACTGTTTACAAGATGGTACGTAATTAATTCCTAATTGGTGTTAGCTGCAAATGTTGTTTGAATTAAGCTCATTTGCCTGCTTCTTAATCCAAATGTTTGTTGCCAATTGTGTATGAACACGCTCTCAAAACTTGCTCTGGATTTGACTGAGAAAGTCATCAATGTGTTTGGTGAATGAGCATGAAGGGTGCACCAATCAATGTTGATATAATGTTGTTTTCTACTGTAGGTGTGTGTTGAGGTGGCAGATGGGCTATGCCCTGGACAGCAGGATAGTGGGAGAGGTGTGGCACAAAGAAAGATGCATGCACTTCCTCTTTCTCTTCCTATAGACACACAGCTGCAGTCCACTGACAATGAGCCATGGCATGATGGTGGAAACTAAGAAACCTGAAGCAGGTAAATCTGCAAATTCAATTCATCTATAATTCAAAATACATCCAAATCAAATGATTCTGGCAACACTAATGGCAAATATTTGCTTGTTTAGTTAGAGATTTTTTGCATTTGTCTTTAGGCTTGGTGAAAAGAATCATTACGATTTCCCTATTTAGCATTTTCCGTCAGTGCTGTTTTGTTTTTCTTCATTTGCATACAAACATTGTCTTATCCTGCCTGGGCACAGTTTTTGGTAATCAAAGCCTAATATTGCTTAATTCATGAAATAAATGCGTGGAGTTTAATGTATTCCAGCTGACTACATTTGGATATCAAAACACAGCCGACAATTGCAGTGTTTACAGATATTTACCTAGAGTGCGTTTCCAAGCTAATATTACACGATCAAATCTCATCGGTATTCTGTTTCATTCTATGCCTGACTGTCTTTCTCTCTTCCTGTACACACACATGCAGACACACTCGGAGCACCTCTAAAACACACCATTTGAACATTACGCATTAACACTTGTAATCACAAGCTCTCTCTTCCTCTCCGTCTGTCTCTCTCACACACATGTGCACACACTTACCCTCCCTATTCTCGGAGTCACTCTGGGTCAGGACTTTGTTGTTCCATTGATTGAACAAGGCCATCAATAGCTTTCAAATACAGCTACCTGTCTGAAGAGGAGCTATGGAGCATGAACAGCAGCACCTCAAAAGACTTTCTACTAATACTCTCCTTCCCTGGATACAGAACGTGTTCTGCTATTATTTCCAGACCTTTGACTTTGCCAATTTCTCTCTGTTCTGAGGTGAGAGTGCTATGTCGCCACAGGAACAGAGTCACCAAGACACCTCGCAAAGTCAAGGTAGAAATGTTTCCATGGTACCCAGCTCAAGGTCATCTGGACAACAATATAAAATTAGCCCTCCTGGGACTGAACCTCCTTTGACACCTCCGCTTACGATACCACCAGTGCTCTTTCACGTCTCTGTTCCACTCCCCCCCTCCCCCACACAGGAGAATGGGGTTGAATGGATGGATTTATTCCGTATGCTCCGGTGGGATCTGGCTGAGCATAAGAGTTGGCACCTGCAGGGCGTAGAGTAGAGAAGAGGAGGGGTTGGTGGTGGCTGACTTGGGCAGAGTAGTCTGAAGCTTGAAGGAGAGTGGAGCAGCTTGGCAGTGGTGGATGCACAGGTCTCCCAGGTTTGGTCTAATGGCCCCACTTGGCCCAACCTACTGCTGGTGGTCAGATGGCCTGCTTCACTACGAGGCGACAAGGCCAGGGGCATGCTTTCACATTTACTTCAGCCTGTCTTTGTCAAAGACTCTCAATGACTTTCCAAAACGAGGCAAGTGGGAATTCAACTGAGAGGGAGCAGAGTGTGCAATAGAGGGAAATAGGGTGAAATAAAAGCCAGTCTGAAGTGTAGAGGTGCAAAGGAGCAGCATATGTTGTTTTAATGCTCTCATTACAGACCCCCTTTTCTCTCCCTAATGCCCTCAGAAGGGTCCTTCAAGTTACAACAGGTTCCAAAATGACAAAGAGGCCTGCTTTTGTGTGGGCGGCGAAAGGGAGCATTTACGTACTTTGAACAGCAGCATCAGTGACCGGCGCTGTGGCCAAGGATGCAGAATAAAACAAAAGGAGATAAGCAGCAGGCCAGTCTTAAGCCAGTCACATGAAACAAAATAGTCCACGCCATGTCTCAAACTGTGCTTCTTAACAGTGCATTTGAGACATCTGATGTTTCGCCTGGCAGGCACTGTTTATCTCAATGTGGCAGACCGGTGTTCAAGATGGAGACATTACCCTCGCAACAACCGATGCCTGCTGCCCCCCTCCTCTGCCTCAGGACCCCCTGTTCCTCATCAGTCCCACATCCCTGGAGTACAAGGCTGATAATTGTTAGAATTCCCAGCAGGTAATGACGGTGGTTTAATCTCGTGTGGGTGTAATCCTCGTGCCCTATCTGGTACCGAAAGGCCCTCACCGCACCTGCAGCACCCCAGAGCTTTCGCAAAGAACCGCAGGAGGGAGAAGGCTTTCAAGTAAGAGAGGAGCGTGATTCCTCTTTGTGCGGGGGTGTGTTTGAGTGAGCGAACTAGAGGAAGAGAGGAAAATAAGATTGATAAATGTAGTCATAACAGAAAAAGTAGGCACTGGTGATATGTGGAGTTGCTGTAGATGATGATACATATTTTGCCTGAGGATATAGGCAATGGGATGTGACCTGTGTTAACTCCATATTCCAGCCAGCTTGAAGCCAATCCCCCCCAGGCTCTGCCCTAAGGGCTGGATAAATGTTGGCTTTTGTGGGCTCAGTAGATAGAATTATTTTCGAAATCACCAGATAATGAATGACTTGCAAGAATAGCTGCACTTTTTTACCTAATCTATGTCAAATATTTTGTACTTTTTGTGTGCGTGTTACAGTGCAGGGCCCCACACTGTGTGGAGGAATTGACTGCTGGCATAGAAATCACACAGGCTTCACTTGGATACACATGCATACACAGTCACCTCAATCAGCATGTCTGTTTCCCTCTGCAGTCAAATTCAGTTAGCGTTAACAAGCATGAGGGAACACATCTCCACTCCCCTTAAGCTCATTGTACAACAGCACAAGATATTCTTTTTAAATAGGTTTTCACAGGTCGCAATTTGCTATCTATTACAACCTGTTTTTCTTGTTGACCTTCAAATCTCCCGTGGAGACCCTGGATCATCATTGTGTCAGTGTGAGCAGGCATTAGTTGGACTCTTTCCTGGATCCTGCTTTTCTAATGAGGGATATCAGCACTTTGGCACAGCTTACTGGCAGCATACATACAAATGGATGGGGATGGGGTGCAGCTCGACAGAACTGTCCCACAGTGTTGGTCCAAGAAAATGGTGCCCAGAAGGATTGGGTTGCATTATCAACATTTTAAAATATGCCCATTATTTTCGCAGTTACATTTAATCCAAAAGCACCTTCGGGATTCTGGTTATTTGTAGATAATAGGGGCCACATTGTTTGCACGGAGGTATTTTCTTTCCAATGTGACGGTATGCTGTAGGTATCATTTTCTATTCATTTTGTTTCCCCTCCTGTGTTAGCCGGTACAGCATATTCACAAATATCCTCTTTTGGTTTTGGACAATATCGCATCTAAAATAGAGGTGCCTTTGAATGGACATCTGGTCACATAGTTCACAGTAAATCTTAAGAATGCAGTAACACTCCAAGGAAAAGATACAAAGGGATAATACACCTATGGGGAATATTTTCAGGGGTGCTATAGACTCATTATCTTGTCAGATATCGTAAAAATAAAGACTGCAAAGGCAGACATCAGGGGGCCTCTGTGACTGTGTGTCCGTACTCCCCTGGCTCTTCCTCAGGCAGACCCGGCAGCAGCCTCCCTCGCCTCGCATAACGAGAGGGCTGTAGCCGCACACCTTGATGAGCAGTATTGATTGTCTCCCCAGCACCTTCTGCTGAGAGGTCTCATTCTGTCTGTCACACTCCCACACAGGCGAGGTGCAAACACACACAAAAACCTGCACATACATAGGCACACACCGTCAAACGCACACATGCAAACACATAACTTCGACAACATATGCCACCCTGGAGGGCTCTGCTGTTTGACATCTTCCCTCACTAGGTGCTCAATTAAAGTGTGCTAGTGTGGCGTTAATGCTTTAAACACTAGATTATGTCAGTGAAGGATCTCTCTGCGAACCCCCACTATGTGTCCTGCGTGACTTTGTGATTTTCTCGTAGGCCTCTCTGGTGCCCAATCTTTGTCAACACTGAGCTCGGAGGCTGTAAAACACTGTGGCTTTACTGGCCTCTGCCACTCAGAGCGAGTGCAAAATATCCCCCCGTTAAATAGGGAAGAATGGAGATGATGGAAAGTTTACCACCCATTTTCTCTCACTCTCATTTCATTGGTCATGGGTCTGTGCATATGCGTAGGGGTGCTCTCAACTGACGACAAGTGAATCAGTGGAAATATTTTTTCTAATGAAATCCTCATATGACCATTGAGCTTCGTTATAGCTTTCCGTCGGCAACAGTGTAACCTCTCAAATTAAGCTTTAACTGCTTTTGTGGCCTCATAATTCCAAAGCACATCATGCTGAATAAGTATGAATCACACACTGCTCCTCTTTTATCTGATGTACTAATATCCTGCCATGTGATTTGCATTTATCTAATGTGTGCTGACTAAATCATGCAAGGGAAAGGAATTAACACCTTTCTGAACCGCTATATAAAGTACAACGTAAACGTGTGCATACAGATTCAAACACGTGTGGGGGGAAAAGTGTTAATTGACCAACCTGCCAGGCAATTATTGTCGGTTGACCTAATAACCAAAATGTGTTTCTGATTATCATGCTTCAGAGGGTCTGTTGTCAAGGAAGCCATGTTTTAAATTGTTTAGACAGCACCTTCCACAGTCCACAGGGGACTTGTTCTCAATCAGGCGAAAATGTAATCTAAGCTGCAAACTAATGAAAAATGAAAATGAATATTTGTTATGCTTTTTTCCCCTGTATTTAAATTTGATTACAGAATTCTAATTATTTAAAGCTTTGAGAATGAAAAGGTGATTTGCATGTAACTAAATCATCATAGCGGACCACATGAAAGATCATATCGAGATTCTGTGAGAACTGTGAGCTGAATTTTTCACAAGTCTGTGTAAATGTCTAAACAACAACGTGATAAAAGTGCATGAGATACGACTCAATCAAGAAATGAAACTGATGGCTCTGTTTTTAATCCCAGTGTAAAGGGTTTTGGGGCGTTGGCTCCGCAGCATGAGCAGAAATGTCAGTGGCCAGACAGGCAAGGGGTTGAGCTTTGTGAGATAAAGATAGTTCCGGCAAAGAAGGTGGGGTGGGGCGAGGTTACAGTGTGTTTGTCCAGGAGATTATTATCCTCACACACAGGCGCTTCCCAGGGATAAACACAGCCATGACAGCAGTTCTAATAATGTTTCACCTTTATCAGGACGCACAAATGTGCACTTTGTGTCTGTTTGCTTCCCGAAGCAGAAGTCATACCACAAACGAAGACAAACATCAAGTGGTGCAGTAAATTGGAAATTCTTCTTTCCCCCGTATCTAAATCCTTTGAATCCTCCAGGTCCCCAAAGTAATTAGAGTCTCAGGCGAGTGGGGCTCATAGGGGTGCCCAGAGTCCGTCTACTCAAATAGAGGGAATGCCCTATGCCTGGCCATAAGAAAATGATGTCCCAGCCCTTCTCCATCAATTACCCACTCACAACTAAAATGTACCTCAGGTGCTAGTCGCCGCAGATCCGCAGTCATGCCCTTGCCTTCAGGCTTTCAAACAGATTGACTAAATGTATAGTTGCATATCTTAATATCAGCCTCACTTTGTAGGTAGTTTATATTTCCTATGAGCAATATTACCGACTTGTGTGTACATGCTGATGATAAGCCTCAAACAGCTGTAGGCTCGGTGCAGGTGATCTGTCCATACTGGGAAGACCACAACTAGAATACCCACAGGCAGAGTGTTATCTGCTGGGCAGTAGGCAGGTGTTTAACAGGACCCTGATAGCTTGTCCTCACATGGCCTGAGGCACAGTATCAAACTCGCTGTCAAGGGAAGATGGAGTCAACACAGGCAGTGGGGCTTTGGTTAATAGCGCTAAAAGTGAGGGTCAGGACTTCTATTATGAAGTAGTGCCTTATCAAACTCAAAGCAGTCACCTGTCAATCACCTGACTTACCTGCTAGCCATCTGATTGAGTCTTCAATTTAGAATGACATGTGTGTACAAAGCAACACTATATCTGTGAAGTGCAGCTGGTCGTTTTCCACTTCTTTTCTTTCTTTCTTTTTACAATTATACAGATGCATCGGTGCAAAGCTGACAGATGAAATGGACAAATGTCTATCAGGGAGACATGTTTGGGAGACCTTTTGAGAACAAAATTAAAATCAGTTATGAAAATAACAAAGATTATGCACCATTTTAGCACCATTTTATATTTCTCAGGAGTCTGTGTTCTGTACTCGGGCCCAAGCCACTTCACCCCTCTCTTCAGCACGTTGTTTCTTCAAAGATCACCCTGTTATTAACTCATTGTCACTTCCTTTTGGTCTCTTACTCCCTCATGTCTCTCATTATCCCCAGCTGCTTTTCTTTCTATAAGAAAAAGCTCAATGTACATTCAAGTGGAACACGAACATATTTGCTTCATTCCACCTCTTTCATCCCTCCAATCTCTATACCCACTCCTCACTCCTTTTGCCTCTTTGTTCTTGTTTTCAATTCTTTCCTGGCCCCATCCCTCTTTTCCCGTTATTCCTGTCAATGGACTGATTTCTTTTTATCCAGGAGCGCAGCAGATTAACAGATATTGTATCATGGCCAAGACAGGCAAAGCCCCTCTCTGTCCCTGACATCTAATTAATGGTAATCCTTTAATCTGCTGCTTGTAGTGCAGACCCCTTGGTCGCTGTCCCATTTGCAGCAACAGAAGCGAGTCTGAAGAAGGGACAGAGATAGAGTGGGTTTGCTCACTCAGCAGGTCGAACTGCTGGGCTGCTTTGGACAAAGACACATGAAACACAATGTGAGACAATGTCTTTTTTCATTTCTAGGGATTACACATATTTCATTAGTACTGTAAAACTCAGTGACTGTCTGTCCCATCTGAAGAGAGACATTTTGCACTATAAACCATGCTAAGTATGACATTTTGCAGCATATACTGCAGCATTTGAGGACATTGATATTCAAACCTATGCTTGCATATACACACACATGCATGTGTAATCTTTAACATAGGCTGTGCAGAGATGACATCTGTATTTATGGCATCAACCTTGTGCTGTAGACACCGATGTAATTAACAACAGGGGTAAGGGAAGCAATCCTCCCATCTTAATTAACTTAATTAATAGATATAAATAATCACCTTCAGCCCATCTTCATTTGTTAAGCAATAAAACCGGGTATTAAAACCTCATCCTCTTGATTCCGTCATAAACAATATGCAGCCTCTCTCCCTGTGACACCACAGATGGTGTTTGGATGTCATCTAACAAATTTGTAGCGTAGTCTTGATGTGCCGGTCCTGTCTTGTCTTCCAAAAAAGATGCTGCAGCTTTTAACAGCCAAGTTCATGTGACAAACTTATGTACAACCAGACTGCAATGAGTAATCGGCTTCACAGAAATATCTTACCAAAATAATTATATAACACTTGTACCATCTGCATTGCTTTATTATTTTTAGCGGACGGGGTAAGCTTTTCCAAGATGTAACACAGTTTTTTCTTGTAGGTGTTCGTGTTTGTTCCATCATCAGCCAGTTTTCATTAATCAATTAACACCTAAAGTTAATGATCAGTAGGAGAACATCTTCTTGTATGTATGCCAAGTCCAAGCACAGTGTCTTTTACTGGCAGAGACACAAAGGTGGTGGCCCATATCCAAGGGCAAACTCAGAAAGGACAGTAACACCTTCTACATGCACGCTGCAATTTCCCCAACAGATACACACACACACACACACACACACACACACACACACACACACACACACACACACACACACACACACATATCCAGACCCGTTTGTATGTGTGTCTGTACGCACAAACACACACACACAGGCATGCACAACAGGCGCGCTTGCACATATACACACACAGAAACAGAGAGCGTACCAGTAGACAGGGGGTGTGATTAATGCATTAGGCACGAGGCCCTGCTGTAGTAGGCGTCTGTGTCTTAATCACTCTCTCAGTGTGTTTCATTAGCTCCTGATGGTCTCTGATGAATGGACTTGCCCTGGGTGTCCCGGCGTCTCCGTCGGTGCTGTCACCCAACAGGGTCGACTTCGGAGGTGTGATCGATCCCCCCCTCCTCCTTAACAGCCACAGATTGGCAGGTGCGTCAGGTTGTTAAAGATATGATGCTCATGAGCACAGCCTGCCCCTGAATTCATTAACCTACATTTGAGAGGATAATTCAGGCACCAGTCGCCGGCCATATGTGCTTTGATTGCTGGATTCTTTCCCACTGTTAGGATTTAGTGCAAGGCAGTTTAATAACACATGCAGATGGCCTCTGGTGTTTCTTTACTCATACTACTAGTCTCTCATCTGGGAATTCTGAACTTAAATTGCACTCTTAAATTGCTTCATGTAATACAGTAAATCCCTGCAAATATAATGAAGCCATGCTTCCAATTATACAGATCGACTGAGATTCTTCCACAGTTCCTGTCCATTATGTTGTTATATAATACGAGTAAAACATGACTGCTAATCTGCTTGATGTGCATAACGTGTTAAGATAATAGGGAGGAAATACACAAATGTTGTCACACTTAATTCCATCAAAGAAGGCTGCAGCCTTGTGTAATATCTCCTTCCCTTCTCTACTCGATTGTAAACACGGCACCTGAGGATTGTAGAGGCTGTGTCAGCGGAAAAAAAACATATGGACCTGAAGGCGATACTCTGCTGGATCCTTAGCCGCCAAATGACTTGGGGTGTCTTGAAATCTGGAAAAAGACAGAATGAGATGTCGATCTGTAGCCGTTTCATTTGCCTACATTATCTGAATAATTGCCGCGTCAGGGTATGTTGTGGGCTATTACCTCCTGTTCTAAATGCTGTTACAGAGATTGTTGCTGAGGCAGGCAGTGCAGAGCTGGGGCTTGGCGTTGGTACATGGGCAGCAAAGTTTGCCAACCCTTTCTCTCTTAACGCTCTCTCAGTGCATCATGGGGATGTGAGCCGCCAGAGTAGGGATAGAGGAGAGGGGAAGCCGCCAGCTGAGGCTACAGGATGCTGTCTGGACTCTGATGTTCCCAACATGTTTCAAATTAACCCTGCGCTGCACCCAGTTCCACTCTTATCCCCTCCAACCAGAATAGAGCACGGCCACACACACTACCATTCTTCATCACTCTAGGCTGGAACAAAATTCAGACAAATAGTAAACACACAACTGTAGTGTAGTATGTGTAAAGAGTAGTTATTTTCCTTTGATGATGACATGTAGGATAGAGTAGAAAGATCAGTCCACTACAGGAAGTGGAGAAGTGAAGAAGGAATTGGTGTGAAGGTTAAATGATCTCTGCAAGATAACATAGTATAAAGCCAGAATGAAAGATGTCTGATTTGGCCATTCCAGAGTCTTTTAGGGTCTTAGTGGTCATTATGGAGCCTCGTCACTCCTGGTCAGGTCAGCACATACCTGAGTAATTGTTGTCCTGTCCTCCTGACCTCTGCTGTGACATCCTGGTCATTATCAAATGTATTTGATACATTTATCAGCATTCCTGTTGAGTCATGGATAGTTTGGATGCTTTTACGTGAGGTACTTATCCATGGTCAGTGTATTACCAATAGGCCTAGTAGATGGCGGTCGGCACGACCTCAGTTTGGGAAAAAAAGACAGGAGTACGTGCACCTTTTCATGTCACTGCTGGTTCCAAAAAAACAAGATGGCGACGGCCAACATGTCAAACTCAAAGCTTCAAAACAGTAGTCCACAAACCAATAAGTGACCTCATGGTGATTACTATATTCATTTAGTAAATTATGTAAAATAGATGATGAAGCAGATTATGCTCTAGGGCTGGGCTACCTTGTGATTTACCTATGGCTACAATGGTGTTTGGGGTACCATTTGTTCAACCAACCGCTTGTCATCATGCCTTTACAAGCTTCAAAAACGTATTTATTGTCTAATATGACGATAAAAGTTTCACATTCTGAAAGGTAAGACTGTGTTTATTTAAAATCAACCATAACCCCAAAATGAACATAATACGAGATGTTGAAATACATCCACGTTTATCTTGAAATGAGCTGTTGCGATTGATTTTGATAGAGCACGTCACAAATGACCAAGGCCAAAACATCAAATGGGTGATGTCTCTGTGACTATGTACAGTCTATAGTTCACACCACACATTAGAAGGCACAGTGTGGAATCTTTGACCACTAGTGGCACTATGGGGTCCCAGTTTTGTTTGTCTCATGCACAAGGACACACATGCATGTGCATGTACGTGGGTGACACGATACACCGTCCTGTAAATGATTTCACATTATTCCACTGGTCAGCAGGTGGTAATGCATCAAGAAACTCAGCATGTGCCAACAAAGGCAGTGAAAAAGAAACTGCTATAATGGAAACAATGCAGCTTTAAAAAATGCTTTATGAGCAAGAAAATGCATTCAAAATGTTGGTTACACCTCAAGGATACACACCTCAAGTTTTGGTGAGGAACACTGAATGCAAACATAACTTTTGTTTAAAATCCGACGGCGCACCTTCAGGAGGCATCCTTGGCTAGGGACATGATAAGTGGATGCTGCTGCATGATAAATAACAGAATAGTTTGTAGACAAACATAACAAGTGCTAAACCCATAATGTTCGTTTGAACACGCAATACAAGGTACACACACAATCAATTTATCGTAGCATACAGGCTAGCAATTTTAAAGAGTAAATCAGGAATTACTGAACAAGGCTATTTGTTTGTGAAAAATGTGCTTACATTTGATTTAGAATGGTCCAGAGGCTGCACACTTTGCTGATTTTGGCTCTGTTGCTGTGGAAAAAGAATCAATTCTGCAATTGCCAATAATTATGTTAAAATACTGTTGAATGCAATTGATTACAATGCCACCAAAGTCGAAAAGGATCCTTGAATGAAACAACACATAACCATTTAACATAAATCTTGTTTATGAGCACAAAAAAGATAGAAGTATTGTATCTTAGAGGATAGCTACAGACTGTGAGGGAGGATGGTGACACAGAGTAATGTAAAATGCTCTACTCCACCACCATGTGTCTCCTCCATCTTCTCACCTCCTCCCATGCATTTCATGTTCTCCCTTGCTTTCTCAGCCCCATCCTCTCCGCTCATTTGCTTTCTCCTTCCCTTCCTCCCCTCCCCTCCCCCCTTCTGTGCGCTCTCTGCTTCTTGGAGTCTCACCAATCCCTCGTGTTGTTTCACACCAGACTGTGTAGAAAAGACTAAAAATATATGTGTTTGGTCCTGGCCGTCCCAAAAGGCAACTTTATAGAGAACAAAGGAGATAGCAGGGCGGCTCAAATAACTCATGAAGAGAGGATGCTGCTCTTTGGGCTCTGTTGCCCCACTGAAGAACATTATTACTGGATTATTGATTTACAGCACAAAATGGATGGAACATAAGTAGCGTTAAGCTCATTAATCCCTCTCCCGCCACTTTTATGAAAATGGACTTGTTATCGGTGATTATTCTAATGGATTGTTATGATCGAACACTTACTATGCAGTACATCGTCTGCCTTAATGAAAGCACAGAGCACAGGGACAGCTGAGGTGAGGTTTGTGGACGTGCACACAGGATGAGAGAGGCAGAGGGCTGAGGTACAGAACAGAGGTATCTGCAAAATTGAATGTACCAAAATAAAAGCTCCAAACACAGACAGCGGAATTGCTGACATTCTGGTGACATTTGGTGCGTCAGTGGCATTTCGCAAGACATACGAGCAGGTAGCTCAGTTCACATACTTCCTAGCATGAGATGGGACCGCTCAACCTCTGAGATATTCAAGCTGCCACACAGAAGTGCTCATTAACATATCTAGAATGACTTTTTTACTTCATGCATAGCCTACCGCTTGTGCGACAAAAGGATCTTCATTATCTATTGTTTTGATATAACTTTTTTCTCTTATGAAGCTCAAGGAATAGTTTAATTTAGAGCAATGAAAACTGTAAGACACGCCAACCTCAATCTTTGTCTTCCTGACTCTCCCTGGCTTCCTCCCTCTCTCTCCCGGCTCCATGTACATCCATCAGGGAGTGCTCCAATGGAGCGCGGCGGGCCCAACGATTGTCCTCATAAATTGTGTGTGTGTCGGGGTGCAGAGGGGCTAAGTGAGCAGTAAATAACAAAGGGTCCTGCCGCCATCCGCTCACCATCGCCACGTTTCCGGCCACGGAAGATTACCCAGGATGCCCCTGGAGGGGTGTCTGCTCTCTCTGTGTGATGAGTGGACAAGGAGGGAGGAACATGCCTTCACCACCCAGCGTCTGACAGAGAAAAGGTGAGATCCAGGAACCCTGCCGATTTAAATTGATGAGTGTCTTTATGCTGCTGTAAAAAAGAAAGAAGCTGTTTGTCTCCCTCCTTCTGTAATAACAGATCGCTCGGCAGATATCTTTAACTGCCTCCATTCTTCACTGTCAGTCCTTTTTCTCTCTGTCCCACTCACTTTCTCTTGCTCTTCTGTGCCCTTTTCGATTTTTTCTCTCTTGCCTATTCTCTGTCTCACTATTGACTGTGCATTCATAACTGCCTCTGGTCCCTTATTTCTACTCTGTGTGCCTGTACTTTTCTCCACATCCAAACTATGTTCCATTCCTGCTCCCTCCAGTGATGCTCCTCCTAACTTCTCCTGCTATAATGGCTCAAGAAGCTATCAAAAATGCCATCAAAAAGCTGAGAGTGCCACTCGCATTTCTTTTATTCGTCATTCATGGTTCTATAGATAAAACTTCTCTTTTTCCCGTCTTGATGGATGCAACAATAACTCAGGTTCCATTTTTGTATATTTTCGCTTTCAGCCATTATCATGAAGACATATTTTATCAAACGTAAAAGCACTTTATTCTGGCACATCTGTTACCGCCTGGTGACTTTTCCTTGCACCTGATACTTGACTTTTTGCCTCACGTTGCATTTTCCTCTGTGCTCCTGCATGCTGCTCTATTCACCTTGATACTCAATATCCCTCCATCCATCTATCTTGGTCACCCTTTCTTCTCCCGCTCCCCGTTCTAAAAAAAAGAAATCTCAATCCTCAACACCTGCTTTTGTCTTTTAATTTCCCATTTCTCTACAAGTACAGATTGTGACAGGTTTATTATACATTCTGTGTTGTTAGTGCAGCTTCTCTGTTTAGTTGAATGACATGTCAAGAAAAATGAATGTTGGATTTTGAGATAGTTGGGTTTGATGAGAGAGATGCTCTTTGACTGTCTACGTCTCTCAGCTGGAGGAGTTTTTTCTCCCAACGTTGACAGCCGTAAGAAAGAAGATGAATGGGTTCAAAATGGGATGTTCTCTGAGATATTCTTAACACAGCTTATGTAAGGGCTGACTTACACGTAGCCCCGTTAAATGTCCCCTTCCCTCATTCTGTTTTTGTATGGGAGAGAACATCATGTCAGACTTCGTGCCGGAAACGTTAAACTGTCAAATTTTGCCATTGAGTTTGACAGGGTGTTCTCAAAAGAGAAAGAACGGCAGTTATCAAGGCATGTGGCCAACTGAATGAAAATTGTTTGCCTCTCTCCCACACCTATTTTGCCATGTGATACTGTAAGAAATCATAATAATGAGACTGTAATAATGAGATTACTTCTCTGACAGGGATAACATATCTATAGGGTGGTGGTGGTCTAGTGGTCAGGCTGCCAAATAGAACCATTGAGCCCCTGAGCAAGGCACTTAACCCTGTAGTTAGTTCACTGTAAGTCGCTCTGGATAAGAGCGTCTGCTAATGACAAATAAATAAATAAAAACTAGATTTCCACACAAACGCTGCATATCACATAAGGATCCATAAAGTATTTTAATAGTTTGACGTGTAACCTTTTTAAGAATATTGATTTGTGCAGTGTTCTGCATGAGGGCTCAATTTGGAGTGTATTGACTGTGATGTCGTTGTGATATGGTGAGGGAGGGCCTCGGGCTCTTGGCAGACGCTCTCAACGCCACAGTTATTGACCCTTTCTGACCTTCTACTTACAAAGACAATATAGGCATGACTATAGAGCTCCCAGTATATTGTATAAACACTGCAGTGCTATAAACAGAACCAGTCAGTCTACACTTATTACAATCAAGAATACTTTCTATTCATAACCACACATAGTGTTCCCAATAGGGCTGTGTATCGAACCTCATTACATCTTGAATATGATATTCTGTAGCAGCAGCACCAAGTATCAAAAACTGTCAAGCAAGTACCATTTCACTGAACGCTTAGGCAGTTTCTTCTTTCTTATTGTTTGCATATTCTAGACTTTCATTTATGCGAGTCTGACCTTAGTGTCTTGTAAGCTTTATTTCAGAGGATCCCACACTTTTCAGACCATGTACCATTATGTACCAAACCAAATTTCCCAATCATCACTTCCCACTGCAGATACCAACAATGAATGAACCACCTCGTCTTCGCTGTTCCTCCTGCCCTGTGATAGTAAATCCCAAATTGGTTGCTTGGCAGCTCAACTCAAAGACACCTCTTTTCAGCATTGAAAGGTTTGTCTGACTCTGCACGGTCAGGTCAGCGGTGTCACTTGTCTCTTGACTGTTTTGTGGACCTTGTAGTCATCTCAAATTCAACTCATTCTCGGAGTCCGACTGCGTTTAGCTTACACTAACATTATTAGTTTATGCTATGTCACAGAAATCCACCCAAAATCCTTTATTTTTACATCACTGTAATGTGATATATATATATATATATATATATATATATATATATATATATATATATATATATATATATATATATATATGTAAAAACTAGCTTTTGTCTGTATAAAATGAAATGACATTTTTGGGGATTTAAGTTAAGGGCAGTTGGAGTGTAATTGTGAGATCTTTCAGCAAGGCTCTTGTGTACCACCAGGCGAAGCCCGCGTACCACAATTGACACCTGTGCACTGTTTGGGAATCAGTGCTCTATTTCATTTAGTTAAAGTGCGTGTTGGCTCCACAAGCACAAAACCATAATCCAAATGAAAACCAAACGGTAGTTCTACAACCTCAAAAATCAAAACACGTCAGGTTAGAACCTGCTTTCAAATTATCACTCAATTATCACTCCCAAATCTAAAATATTTAATTTCACTTTCTTGGCAAGGGTTAGATTAGAAGATCGAAACCACTCTCATGTTGTCTGTTGAGTACCAAGCTAGAGGCAGGGAGATGATTAGCTTAGCTTAGCATAAAGACTGGACGGGGGAGATTTTAGACGGGCCACTATAACCTGCAAGGGTCACATGACAGGCGGGTGTAGCAGAGCTAGCATTACCTTATAGCATGTTCACTGTGGTCAGTTGACCACTATTGGCTGTGCCAGCTGTTACAGTGTTATCTAATAAACCACACTGACTGTGGGTTTGAAAATGTACATCTACACACATCACTTAAATCTATTAATAGAAATGTTGTTATTGGATCAGTGAATGTAAATCCATTCATCAGTTCATTGCAATGTTCATGTGAATATTAATATAAATGGGATTTGAATATGATGATTAAACATTTTTTTGAAAATCCTTCTGTCTCTGGTTTGATATTAACATAAAATATTAAGGAACTAATTGTCAAAAACTCAGTAGCTATTCTAATAACCATGAAACAATCAGGGACTAATAATGTGTCACTTTGAGGGAGCACAAAAAGGTTAACTAATAGTGAGACTATCATGTAATGAGGTGCCACTTAGTATTTGATGTATCACTAACACAAAAAGAGTAATGATTAGGTCATTAGTAATGAATGAGTGGTTACTAGTTTGTGCTGCTCAGCAGATGATTCAGAGTTAATCAGGGGCAACGTATCCACAAGATTCATTAACAATGTATCTCCCAGTCTGTTCTCTAGTAACTCGTCACTATCTACTATATACAATGGTGGGCCATCAGGGCCAGCAAGGCCTTCTCTACTGGCCTAAACATCATCAGAATATACATTTAATTTTTAGATATTTTTCCACAAATATGTATTAAATTATTCCCCATAGTCTATTCTCTTCATTTCATAGCGTTCCTCTTGGTTGCGCTGCTTCCAGCCTCAGATCGAGATGTGGAGGGCTGGCCTTTATGTTAGAGCTTTTATCCAATCATATTTCAGCCATGATGTGTTGCCAGGGTTCAAGAAATCTGCTCTGAGGCCTTCAGGATCAACAGTGCGGGCCCCTGTCGCTTGAACGGAGACAAAACTGTGGCGTTAACCAATCAGATTTTGAGTTGGCGACACCGGGGCCAGCTAGCAGGCGTACGATAACGTACCCCCGGCTCACAGCCTCCGAGAGGCACTGCACATTGTACTGCTGGGAATGCCTGCTATTTACAACTAAATATTTTGTAAATATTAATATAACTCTGTTGTTAGGGTGATGCAACGCCCGGTTATACTGCGTTTCTGTCTAAATGTATAGTTTCTAGAGCCATGGCGTCATAATGATGGTATTAAGAGGGGGAATAATTCAGGTAGGACTGTGTAGGACATCACTGAAGGCCTAGGTGTGAAATGCACGGCCCGCCACTGACTATATAGTCCTTCAATCTAGTAGCGAGGCTACAGAAAACTGGACTACAGGAGCCTTCAGTTGTGTCCGTCAGTCACATGATCCGCACTTTGCAGGTCGTATCAATCTGATCGCCGCATGAAACTGCCCTGACATCATCTTCAACACGACACTCGTCGAATCCTTTCATCAGCAACTTCACAGAGGAACGTCTGCACTTCATCAATTATACAACGTAGTTTTGCGGGCTGACATTAAGTGAATAAAATAATTGCGGTTACTATTGAAGGCAGCTTGTCTATTTATAAATGGCGGGTTTGTGCAGGATGTCCAGTGTCGTGTTAGTGACTATTATTTCTGACCAATCAGTGGTCTGTATTTTTTTCACTCCACCCTTTAGACTCAACTCGCTTGGAACCTCGACCGAGGTGGTAGCTGAGAAAGATACCTAAAAACCAGATCCATAACTTTTGCTTTTTAAAAAGAACAAAAAGAAAAAAAAACAGATTTTTGTTGTTTGTTTGTGCACCAACCAACAAGTCAGGACATTTTAGTGAGCTTTAGAGGAGATTAAAATTAGGCCAGTACAACTTTTAAAAATGTTATTCTCCTGCTTCCAGTCTTTATGCTAGTTTCACCATTTGTCATCAATTCTTTGAAGCTGCATTACACCATTGTGTGTATTGGTTGAAATATTCAGACCAAAGCTGACATTTTTAGGACAGCACTATTATATGAAAATGACATTTTGAGATGTGTTATGCCTTATTACTGATACATTTCTCTGTAATTCACTCTGACATTTTAAAATGTTTTTAGAGGCCTCAACTTCTCCCCTACAATTTAAAGTAAAGTTCTGTGGGTTTGAATAGTGCTTGTCCTCACGACATGAGGTTGTAATAATGGATCCACAGAAAGGTCTATGTGGTTGAAGAGGTACATTTCTACTTTTATTTCACCTGCATACCCTATTTAAACTGTACAACTGTGAAACCACATAACAATTACTTTTAAGAGATGGACAGCTTGATAGGTGTGATAGGTGAACAATATCATATTGCTCTTATCCCCTCTCCTCCCATCTCTCGCTATGTCTGTCAGCCTTCATGTTTTCCCTCCGCCCTCCTACTGCTGACTTGGGCATCAGCGCAAAGGTAAAGCCTCCCTTGGCTAGAGGTGACCCCCTGGACCCTATTAACATCACACATGCTCTGAGTGGCCAAAATACACTCCCTAAATGAACTTTCCTCTCCCCCTCAGCCACCGTCGTTGCCAGAGCCCACCGCTGGGTGAATTAGATTGCAGGCTTTTTAATACGGCTCTTAATGGTTTATAAATTGCACGTAATGATTCCTCCTTTCCTCTCTCTTGCGGTGCTTTTTATGGCCCCTCTGCTCTCCAAGGGAGTGGGTGGGATTTAATATATGGTGGAGGAGGCAGAATGAGGAGGTGGAACTAGCCCTGCATGGCTTCCTGCCTGCCCTTAACGCTTCCCCTGGCTACTGAGAAGGAAGTCTTGGAAATAATGCTGGACACTGCTACTATCCGGCTGTAGCATATTACGGCTGGGACATGACAGTACAGCATGACAAAATGGTCACCAGAGAAGTGCAAATAGCCAGGAGTTGTGTTTGGCGGAAGGCCGAGAGTTTGATGAAAGGTGCGATTTATGGAAGAGGTCACACCTGAGGGAAACACAAAAATATGCACATGCCAAGCAGGTGCAGAACAACGAAGCAGCGTACTCAGAATATCACCCCAGTGTAAATGTTAATGTATTTTTACACCTTGTCAGTGCAGTCCGAATAAAGTCTTCGAGTGGTACAAACTCATCTTTCTTTGTGTACCTTCTCCTTGGTGATGTAACCAGCCAACCTGAACTCGCTGTTGTACAGTGATGGAACAGTGGACGTGCTCCAGCTTCACTTTTGCGGTTCAATATTTTTCTATTGCAGCATTTGAAAGGTCACTGTGTGCTTTTGGAATTGCTGTTACTCCACAGGAATGAAACATAAGGAAACATAATAAATCTAACAAAAAAAACATGTTCAAAATGTTGTGATACATTTATGTATGTTGTTAATATGTTAACTAAATAGACTTCTAATTGCTTAATTCATCTCAACACATCTCTTTGCTGGCCAACACTGTGCCTCCCAAACTGTCTAGAGACTGGTAATTAGAGCAGTGAGGGGGGTTTTCGATTCCTAATGCAGCACAATATGAACAGTGGCCAGCATAAACCCAGTGCCTTACTTGATGGTTCGTTGGCACTAAGTGAAGTTCCAATTAACTGACCCAAATGTCTGCAGGGAGTGTTTGTCTGAGGTTGTGGTGAGAATCCAATTATGTTTTCACTTTCGTGCTTGGACTTCATCTGTGAAGTGACCAGCGGCAGCGGCATGTTGTTGTAGGTCCAAGTGTCATAAAAGTTACCTTTTACTACTCCACTCTGCCTCAGTGCAGGCGTAAAATGTGTCCCATGTTTTTCCAATGGTCCACTGGAGAGCAGAACTGAGGGAGCTCAAGAGAGGATTCATTTACATCGTGTGCAGTGAAGCCCTTAAGGTAGCAAGGCTCAGCCAGACTCCCTGTTACACATCCATTGTGATTGTGAGGTGCAATGTTGGTAACAATGATTTCTTCCCACCTAAGAGTCTCTTAGGAAACAAAGCGCCAAGGGTAGTGAAAAAATTCATCCTCTATCCAACTGAGAACAGGTGGAGAAGCAATGCTCTGCAACTGCCCCACACTGTGCTTTTAAGAATGCTTCAAACATTTTAGTTTGTCAAAGAGGGACTCCTGCCCTACTTTCCCTAGCTTTCTGTGAATCTGCAGCTATTCTCGCTGCCTCCAGACCTCTGCTGAGATGAGAACGGCTCCAGGGACTGAAATTTGTCTATATAAATAAATACCTCTGTGTTTAAATACCCTGTTGGTAGGCTGATTAGATTTTTTTTTTCATACTTACACTACTGATACCAAAGGCATGGCAGAAATGTGTAGAAGTTGAGAGAAGGGAGAGGAAGAGGAGAAGGATGAAGCAAGGCGATGTGGTCTCCTAAGGGCCGGAAGACTAAGGAAAGGTACAGGTACACACACACACACACACACACACACACACAAACACACACACACACACACACACACACACACACACACACACACACACACACACACACACACACACACACATATAAAGAGATAAGGAGTAGCGGAAAAAAATGCTGATCCATGGTCCCTGTCTGGGAAAGCAAAAACAGAACATTGATTCTGCAAGATCCACAAAGGAAAAATCCATGGGGGTAAGGAGGTCTTTGGCCCTGTGGTAGAGACAGGGCACCGGCGGTCAGGCTCTTGTATCGCAACTGACACCGAGCTGGGGCCTCTCGCTGGGTGATAGTGGGCAGTGCTGGATCAGCTGGACAGCGGCCAAACCAACCACACCAGCAGGAAGCTTACTGAGAAGCAGATAGAAAGGGCACATTTAGTTTTCGGTGAGAGCTTGTATATTTGTTGGAATAAAATGATCACAGGATACTAGGGCTGGGTGTTGGTACTCGGTAACATTAAGGTATCAACCAAAATAACCCAATATTAGTAGTATCAAAACTTCCCCAGTCAAACGATACCTGCATTGGATCCTTTTTGTACCATGATCTAGAAAAAAATTACAGTGCAGCCAATGACCGCAAGCGCTTTTCAATTTAATGTATGATTGGCCCACTACCACAGCAGCTACAACCTATTCCAGTCTGTGGTGTGGTGAAGCTGAGCATGGTGTATTTTACGGAAAGACTGGGAATACGAGTATTTGTGTGAAAATCTTTTGGATGTGGATGGGTGTTTATTATTTTATGTAACTAAATGCTTCATTCACATGATGGTATTGAATTTAGTATAGAAAAAAAGGTATGAAATTAAGTAATCTATTGGTATCGGTATAACTTTAAGGCTGCTGGTATTTCTACTGGTATTGTTATACCCAGCCCTACATGATACGGGTAAAACACAACTAAAGCCACAAAGCAAGTTTAAGCCTTTTATTTTCTATTCCTATTTTGGTTGCCTGGCAGTTTGATCGCATTAATCCCCAACTGCGCATCGGACCATTGTGCCTAAAATTGAGAAAACATGGTCACTCCCTCTACCTGTAAAGAGCAGATAAAGAGGCCTTGCGTCTCTATCTGTGGTTCCATTTGAATTCCCTCTGTTAAACCAGAGGATGGAATTCGGGCTGGGGGAAGGAGGTCCCTTTTTCTCATTACCACCCTCTGTCAGTACATGTACACACCACAGAAGCACTAATCTGCACCCCTGATATGCTAATCTCTCTGTCTCCTCCCACCCTCTTTTTAAATGGCAGCCACACCTAAATGTAGAGAGGGGGAGACGAGAGGAAAGTCATTAAAGCATGCCCTGCAGGAGCCTGTCTGGGCCTGGGCTGGATGAGATGGGACGGCGGCATTTTGGGTGTGTATGCACTGTTGGGAGAGAAAAAGGGTCTCCGGGGAGAGGTAGATCTGTTTAGTCGCTGGCTCTACTCTGGTTCCCCCTGGAGTAGGCCCGGTCCCCAGCAGACAGGATAGCAATCAGACATGCAGGGTGTGGAGCAGAAAAGATATTCTAGCGCCAGTGGTGGTGGGAGTATTTGTGTGTGTGTATGCATGTGGATTTGGGAGATTAAAGGTGACAGTCGTTGCTTTGCTTAGACCTGCTCACCTGCCACAATCTGTCAGTAACCAAAGCTGCTCAGTGAAGCATACTGCACCTGTCATCAGTGAGTGTGTGTCACGGCGTGCGCATACTTTGCTCGTGCACGCCTTCTGTCATTTCACCTACATTTGTATTGATGGATATATATATTCTCAAAAGAGCTACTTGTGGTGTTACTGTGTAACTTTTAGAGGCACAATCCTCCATCGGGTGTGCTCATTTTACGCATTATGACAGCAAAAGCAATCATGTGCGTATTTGCGACTCCCAGCATTGTCATTTCAATTGATGTTGCGTTTTGTGCCACTTCAAAATGTACAGATTAACATGCTTTTGAAAAACATGTTCTGGTTATGTATGTGTGTGTGTGTGTGTGTGTGTTTGTGTTGTTGCACACACAGAGATATTTGTATTCACATTTATATGGGAGAGAGAACAATTGGTGTTATTGTTTGCAGTGTTCTTTCCTGCAAACTGCAAAAACTGCAGATTAACATAATTCAAAATATGTCTATCTTCTGTGTTAGAAAGGAGAAAAGGGAAGGGAAATAGACGGAGACAGACAGACAGCATTTTTTCTGCCTGAAGCACCTTAACTGATCATATATGTCTCCTATCAAAAGCTATGAGCTGTTTAATAGTTTGAATATAACCTCTTCATTTGTCACAGGCAATAATCACATTGTAACTCAGCTTTAATGGCGATGTGCAAAACCATAATGTGAAATCATACTGATTACTGTGTGTGCATGTGAGCGTGTATGCGTGGGTGTGTGGATTTCTGTGAGGCAAGGATATCTGCACATCCCTTATTAAAGTTGGATATTATGACAACTTAGTTTTTTGACACATATTAAAGAGTGTATCTCATCTTTAAAAGCCCTGCATGCTTTTTGCTGTTTTTTACCGGAGCAAAACTACTGTTTCTGAGAATCTTAATCTAAGAGAGAATCCTGGGAGGTTCAAAATGGCAGTCATGAAGACAAAAGAAAAAAAAAGAAAAGTGTTTTGATGAAAGCTATGCAATACATTCTAATGCGCTAACACAAGATGAGCGTGCCATTTATATGCCCACTGCATTCAACACCAGTGCCTCATAACTGCATTTGTTGTAAATAAATATAAGCAATCAGCAAAGAACGGCAGTAAAGCGCCCATAAAGAGCTGCAAACATTGAGACGTGAGGAAATTGCATTTCTACACAGACAGAAAGTCAGACAGACATAGAGAGAGGAAGACAGATAGAAAAACAAAAGAGAAGAGCGCAAATCTTTTTCTTTGACTTCCATATCTGAAGACACGGTTGAAGGTCAGGAAAAAATAAAGTTCATGGTATTTAGACCATTTGAGCTCACAATGTTAACAAAGAGTTTACAACAGGCAGCTGTAGTGCTCCGGGAAGCAGAAAAAAAGGGAGTCAGAGAGAGGTTAAAAAGAAGTGTTGTATCCTCAGCTCCCTCAGCCCTGCGGCATGGGGTCACCTCAGAGACTAGAGACTGAATTACCCAGCAGCCCCGGACCGCTCGCAGGATCAGGCGAACAAGGGGAGAGGACGAGAGGGGTTAATGAAGGGAAGAGACAGTTTGGGTCCCCTGAGGGCCTCAAGGCACCTGCCTGGCAAGCTCCCACCGCCAAACCTGTTCTGATTGACTAATTATCAACATGGATTTAGCCCAAAGTGAAATCACTGATTGATTGGAGTGTTTTAAATCTGTCTTCGGTCTCTCACTGCCTCTCCTTTCTATCTCACTCTCTCTCTCTGTGGAAACTCTGGGTCGCTGGAGTCCCGCTGTTGGGACTTGCGCAGCACAGTAGCAGCAGGTGACTGGTCCTTCTGCACAATGTGGATACACAGCCTCAACTGTGATGATTTCCTATCTCAGTGGACACAACATTCATTTGTTAAGTGCTCCAAAAAAAAAAGGATTTGAATCTACAGATAATTACTAATTACAGCCTGAGAAGCGACAGAACATTTTTCAAATGGGAGCAAGGGACGAAAGGCCGCCTCACTTATTTCGGGTCAACATAATTCCAGTAATAGATGTTATTTGCTACCACCGTGGCCATGGAGGTGTGATTAAATAAGTGTTGCTGTGTTTGCTTATATTCATTCATCAGTGATTAAGTAGCTGCAGGTCCAGAAGGATTCTGGTTCATTAGACTTTACATTGAAAACCAAAGGGAATTAATGCTGTGCAGCTTATGACTGCATGTTAATGCTGTTTCTCTGTCAAATAATTTTGTCTTTCCAACAGATCCAAGGGGACTTGTTGGATTCATCTTACTCATCCTATAACTGATATGGCAGACATAATTTCCTCCTCTGTTAGAATTTATTCCTACAACATAATCCGACATAGTTTATATCAAAGCAGGCTGGAAAAAGCGCAGAATAGAGGTTTAAATTTGGTTTAGCTGGATATTCAAATACGCTACTATGTGGGAGTGCATAAGAAAAGCTTCCCTTTTGTTTCCTTATCTGCCTCCAGTGCAAACTGAGTGCATGAGACGTCGCTGAAAGAACAAGAGATGAAGAAGCAGCGAAAACAGGCTGAGCACATGTTGCTTGTAAAAGTATGCAAGTTAGTACGTCTCCCTATTTTTCCACGTGTCAGATCAGTCAGAATCCATTCTCTATGCTCTGGGAGGAAACACGGGGGGTGCAGGCTCTGGATGTTTCTCACAGTGGGATGGAGACTCTTTGGCTGTACATAGAGCTTTACTGGGAAGTTAGAATACTGGATCCCAACCTACATTAGAGGGAGAGACAAAGAAGGAGAACGAAGTGAGGTCTCCTAAGAGAGCAGGTTTAGCTCCATGGTTACGGTCCGCACAACTGTTCAGGATGTCTCCCTCTATTTTGCTGCAGTGCATCCTGGGACAGGACATCTATAGCAGTCCCGGGTTGCCCCAGGGGAGGCTGGGGAATTAGCGCTGGCCTATCTCTTTAGAGCTGGGAATTAATTAAGTAATTATGAAAGGCAGGCGGGGGGGATGAAATATGCATGAGCCCTGATTGGGACGTTTGTGATTGTGTAATCTAATTTCAACTGGCTGACCGTCCCTGTCACAGCCAGGTAGAACACAAACACACACACACACACACACACACGCATGTACACACACAATAACAATGCTTTCAGGCCACACAAAAACATAACTAAAGATCACACTCGCTGTTGGCAGAATGGGTATTTTGAGGGTCTCATTATGTTAATTAAAATGAGGTAATCAGTGTGGATTAATCACCATAGTAATGAGGATTGAACTGCAGATTATGTCTTTTTACCTAATCCATATAATTGTATTTGTACAAGCACGAGATTAAAATGCTAGCATCTAATTAATGATAAATGCATTGATTAAGCACGTGTTTTACTCCTTTGAAATGTGAAGAGTGGATTTTGGTTTTTGTGTCTAACATCCTTCTTTGTTGTTGTAGGTGTTTGTGGATTCCACTGGGCTTTTCTGTGTCTCTCTACTGGTCTTCCTTCCTCTTTATTGATGGACTTAAAGGCCTGTTTGCAGCAAAGAGTTCTCCCTGTTCTCCTGAAAAGTACTTCCTGTCGAAGAATCAAACAGAGTCAATACCAAACAAGAGATCAGTAGCCACGAGACAAGCCACAGAAAAAAAGATGCTTTCATTCATTGCACATGTGCAACACAACCATGCAATATAGGTCTTAAGCTTAACCATAAACGTACACACAAACACACACATGCACACAAGGCTCCCATTTCCTCTCAATCACCTGCAAGTTTATCGACCCAGGTGCGTCCTCCTTCCTTTCATTTATTTAGCTTTTTTTCATGTATTGATTTGCACATCGGTGTGTTAGGAAAGCTGCATCACATAGTGCTGGAATATCATGCTCTAGGTTTGACTATTTGTGTCCTTTTGCATCCATCCAGCTTTAAGATTAACATTCATTGTAACAACACCGTCTTTAATACGCTTTAATTAAAAGAAGGGGAGACTATTTATATAAATGTGAGGCTAACAACCTAAAAGAAAAAAGGTGGGTAATAAGAGAAAACTTTGAGCTTTTTATGTTTCACTGGAGCTCTGCATTGGGAACAGCCAGTATTTACATGTAAACTGGTCCCCAGTGTTTGAACTCTGCTCAGAAAGCAGAACATAAAGCAAAGAGATGAGAGGGTAGATACAGAGAGAGGAGCAGAGATGAAAGGCTGCGGTGTGCCCTCCAAAGGGAATGTGGGAGCCCAGGAGCACGCTTACTCACAGTGTTTGATTGTTCCTTTTGTCTCTTTCAATCGCAGAAGGAGCTTCTTTAAAGTCCGAACACAGGAGATGTGACAGGAGAAGGACTGCATGTCTGATGTTTCAAGTTTACATCCCTGCTGCTCTACACATTGTGGGATAACTTTCTTTTGCCATTTTTTAACTCCATCAGATTGCACAACAAAGGAGGTTAGAATTCATAAAGATGGAGGTTTTGTCCGACTACCAACCAGCACCTTGTGAACTCCAAATAACAATCATGCAGAAGATGAGAGGAGCAGGTGTGTCTCCGGCATCAAGTGTCAACCTTTTCAACCCCTGTCTGTTCCCTGTAAGCAGGTGCAATACGTGCTCATTAATCCACCTCGGGTTATGACCCACCTTACAGTATAGTGGTGCCTTATTTGTTCTCTTGTCTGTCTCCGCTACCATTTTTATTTTTATATTTTATACTTTATTGCAGGATTTAACATAAATATACATTTGTTTACATATGGTGTTGTTCATACTCATAGTATTCCTGCAATGTGTATATATTTTATAGTGAAGGAATAATAATAATAATAATAATAATAATAATAATAATAATAATAGTAATAATAATAATAATAATAATAATAATAATAATAATAGTAATAATAATAATAATAATAATAATAATAATAATAATAATAATAATAATAATAATAATAATAATAATAATAGTAGTAGTAGTAGTAGTAGTAGTAGTAGTAGTAGTAGTAGTAGTAGTAAAGAAGAGAAAATTAAAAGAATAGAGAAAATAATAAAAAAGAAAAAGATGGAAAGGAATGAGAGTAGAAATACATTTTAAAAAGGTATGCTCGACATCATTCGAGTTTTTTTGCATTTAATATAGAAAGAAATACACAAAACTAGAGTTTAAGTATCAATTTTCTTTCATTTAGTATCATATCACAATGCTTTTTGCTAGAGTGTAGTCTTGTCCTTGTGATGCTCTCCATGTGGCATGAAAAGAAGAGGCTCATATTTCCTGCTTTTATTTTGATGTTTATTTGGCAATAAAAGCCTGTGCTATCTGCACCATGCGGTTTAACCCTTTTGTTTAAAAGCCTCCTTTGTTGCTCCTTTTACCTCTGCTACTGTTAAAGAAAAGCCGTAAACAGAGTGATATTTCAGTCAAATCACTGGTAAAATGGGTTTAAATGACTAAAAAAAAATCTCTTAAGCCCATCACAACGATACGACCTTGTTTCAAGCAGCACAAGCTCTGCTCCCTGATTTGAGGCTTCTGTGGATTCAACCTCAACTGACTGCTTTGCATGGATTTGACTGTCATCCACAGATGGATTTGCATCCCTCGAAAAGAAAAAGCACCTCAACTGCTGGCGTACAAAGGTCAATGATAAAAACATATACATGGAAACAAGAGAATCTCATGATGGTTTTTCTAGCCTGTGGTTACTCCAACAACCTGCCGATATATTGATTACAGATGTCCAGTGCAGTGTTCAGAAAGGCTGCTGTGCTCAGAGTACAATATTCTTATTTAAAGCTATGGAACTTTATCGTTTAATAATAAACAAGACGTGTTATTATTGTCGAGGGTAATCATATTCATCAGAGATGTTACACACAGACATATAGTGCTATTATTTGCCCTCTAATCATTTTCCTTACAGCCAGTGTTGGCTCCCTCCTTCAGAAACTAGGTTATATCGGTACGATGGGAGACCAAGTCGAGGCAAACAAAGTGCGCCCACACCTGCGCTTTTTACAGGCTAATAAGATGACCGCTGGCTGGCTGTAATGTGGGGTCGGCTGCTGTGTTATCCATCCCTTGTCTGTAGAAATCCAACCTATTATTACCAACTTGATTGGCCGTCTAGTCAGTCACCTAACAATAGTGCTCATTCAGCGTGTGTGAGCAATGTGGAAAAACTGTCACTCAGTTATTTTGCATTTTCTCTGTCTTTATTCCTGGAAAGGTAAATTGGAATATTAAATTATTTTGACTGGCTGATATTTTGCTGTAAGATGCCACTGAGTCTTGTCCAGGCTAGCCACACATGCGGTGAATCAATTCATCATGCATTTGGTAGAAAACAATGAACAATTCATTGCTGTGATATTTGAGCCGAGGTGATATTTGTTGTTTTAGACACCACGTCTTGCAGTTATTATTTTTTTCTCAAAAGTGTGAAGCACTGCTTTTGTTTTGTTTTGTATAGCTCTTGAGAAACCACTCATATGTGTTTCATTTCAAATTCATCAAGATAGCTTTATGAATCTGAATGTTATGGAAAATGTTAAATGTACTGTTAGACAGCCCTTACTCCTGTTACATTGAAATTGTATTAGGTCGTGACACCAATGCAACATATCAAATCAAACCATGATTCTTATGTAACATGGTAACTATATTCTGCTCCATCTCATAATCTGTTCAATTATGTTACAGAAATAACACACATATCAAGCCGACACAGTTATTTTGTTTTCGCCTCAGTCACCACCCATTCTGGGAGTCTCGCGGAAGTGTAGCCGTGGCAACTCTTGAGTATTAATTCCTTCCATAGCTGTCAGCGTTTCCCACCAGATCAAGGCTGTGATTAATAAAATGGGCCTCCTGGTCCCCTCCAGCCTATTCTCACCTTCTCCCTTTACGCAGCCTTTGCAGCATATGCTTGTCTCCTAGTCTGCACCTCTGTCAGTCTCTCTCCTTATTCTCATTCTCGCCTTCTGAATATCTTTGTTGCTCCCGTTCAGCCTTCCCACCTGCATGAATAGAACATTTCTTTCTCATGCTCCCCTTTCTCTCTTTACTTCTCTCTCTTGCTGCCTCTCTAGAGCTCCGGGTAAATGATGCATGGTAGACTCGCAGCCGCTGAGCAATCATTAGTGAGGTGGCACAGGTGAACGGGAGCGATGGATGATGAAGAGAGGGAGGGATGGAGGGAGTAACAGAGGACAGCAAAAGTCATGTTTCCACCCCGAGGCGTTTCCCTATATCGTCACAAAACTAGAAGTTGTTTGTGTAAAACGCTAGTCGCTGGCATTTCTTATGCCAGTGGTCATTAATCTAGACTCATAAACACCTACGCGTTCACACACACAAGCACATACAGAAATGAAGCCATAATGTTGCCCTCACAGATGAAACCCTGACTTACAGTGTCCTAAAGCCCTATGCTACCATAAAGAAAACAAGTCTGGACTGGACTAGCATAGCGAATGTGCTGAGCAGCCAATATTATGAAGTGTACATAATGCTTCCCCAGTGAAATATCATCACTCAACAATGCCCTGACGTCCCTCATCGTAAACAAAATTTGGGTTTATAGTTCATATCAGAGCTAATAAACTGAGACATTACCTGACAAAGGCCCACAGTGGGTAGGAAACTCCCACATGCGGAGCTTACTGGAGGCAAGATTCAGCACACAGGATGTGTTTTTCCCCCCTCCGATCAATCAACTAAATGTATTCTGTTTGATATAAAATGACAGTAACATTGTGGTTTCTAATATCCAATTTGATTGCTAGCTTCATAGCTGCCAGTGTCTCCATTTCCAACAGATGTTTAATTAGTGTTAACACCCACTCTTCACTGCTGCTCAGAGTCTCACGTCACTCAACACTTCCATTCACCTCTCTCCATTTCAACAACTCACATCATCACTTTTTTAGGTTCTTGTACTTGAGTATTTGCTATTTATGCTACTTTACACTTCTACCCCACTACATTTGAGAGGGAAATATTGTACTTTTACCTCCATTATATTTATACAGCTGTAGTTACTTTTTAGATTATAATTCTTCATAAAAACATTAGCTTATACATTGTCAATGCGTGTTTACAAATGTCGGGGCTCCTTGTCATGTTTCAGATGCCTATGAGTTTTAAAAACTCCATCAAAGAGAATTTCCCCTCCTTCTCACATGGTTTCTTTGCTTTCCTACTCTGTTAATCGTTCCACAACCCGAGTAACCTCTGCTGTTAACCTGTGTCTGTATAGAAAGATCTCAACCAACTACAAAAGTAAAATGCTGCTTACACATTGTTGCATCAGTATTAACAATGTAACAATGTAACATGTAACACTAAATACATTTAGCTGATAATACTGCTGTACTTTTCCTTAAGTAGGTCGTTATATGAAGGACTACAATATGTTTATGTGGTATTGATACTTTTATTTAAAGGAGGGATCTGAGTACTTCTTCCACCACTGGGTGAGATACAGCTGATGTCCTTATGATTCATGCTTCTCAACGTGAATCACTCACTTTCTATTGTAGGATCAATTTGAGCTCAATCTTATCGTGGCCATTACAGAATAAGATTAGCATTAAGCTTCCAATCTTTCAACAAATACAATTTGGACATGAAGGTAAATTCAACAATCACATCGACTACGGTATGATGTTTGTGGCTGATACATTCTCTACTTGGCTGATACTATCTAATCAGCCCTCCCAAGTTTAAATAAACTTTGGTAAAAAGATATAAATTCATTCCACAGAAATAGAACTGACCTTTCTGTATATGACAACTTTTGATTTGTTTGTCAAGGTGCTGTTTCTGTGCAGTGTGGTGGAGTTAAATGCATATTTAAAGCCGCTTGCAGACACATTCTCTCATTTTCCACATTGTTCTGTCACCTTTAATTGTATTAACTGTTTTACCCCCTGAAGCTGAGGGAGAGCAGAGTTTCTAGGGCAACAATCAGTGTAATTGTCCAAAGTCTGACACATGACGCAATCTGCTAAAAGCCCTGAAGCCCAAAGGCCCAGGTGTATCCAGGGATTACAAAGGTAGAGGACAGGTGAAGTCAATGTACACTGACAGGGACACACACACACACACACACACACACACACACACACACACACACACACACACACACACACACACACACACACACACACACACACACATAAACAAATACACTAGCCAATCTATCTGCACATGTCATCATGCACAATTAAAAATTGGACTGGTCAGTTTTTACTTAAGTGTTTACAGTTACAGCTCACAAGGCCCTCTAAGGGTTAGGGTTGTTCAACAAATAAATAAAAACTATTTTCCGAACATCAACTATTTAAGTCCAGGTAAGACTGTTCATATTTCGGTCTGTAAAGTATCCACAGCAGTGGTGGAAGAAGTATCCAGATCTTTTATTGAAAAAGAAAATAGAAATACTACTATGTGAAAATATATATGTACAAGTAAGTCTGGAATTTATAATAAAGATGTAAAAGTAGCTAGGAATTAACATGCAATGTATTTAAAGTATATCAAATAAAAGTAACCATTATGCAGTAGCATTTTTATTGTTATATTATTATATATTATATTGCTGGATTATTGTTACTGGTACATTCATGTGGTCGAGGTGAATCAAATTATTTATTATTAATTTATAATTATTTCACATACTGATGGTGAGATGAATCCATATCAATGTATCATATTTTTTGATTGTATGTATGTTGAATCTGTAAATGAAGTAGTAACTATAACTATCATATAAATGTAGTGGAGTGAAAAAGTAATACTTACTGAAATGTAAGCAGAAGAACAGAGAAATGTAGATAATTCAGTAGAAGTAACTGAAAAATACTCTGAACTTGAGGAACTATCCAGCAATGAGTCATAAGAACATAGCTTCTTGAAACAACATGATGCTGTTGAGTTCCAAATATACATTTTCAAAACTTTGAGCACCAGAATGGAAGTTTCCTTCATCTTTTTTGCATTGTAGTGGAGGAAGTTTTCTCAAATCTTTGCACATAAAACCGAAGCCTTCTGGATGGCTTAAGGATAAAGTGAGATTGTTTTATGGTGTGATTTGGATGACCTGAAACTTTAAACACATCCAAAGAAAATGTCACCATTCTGAACTACTGCATGATAAATACGTGAACATCCCCCCAAAGCCAAACTGTAATGATGGGGATTATTCATTTTTCCACAGATGATGTTTTCTTGGTCAGCAGAAAGTCTGTAGATTGGCTGCTTTGTTGTGCTTTATTCACTGCAACCAAAATCTATTAAACAAGTTCTCTTCTGGCCTGCAAGAAATAATTAGTCTACTGGATAGGTCAACTTAATCATTCCTGAAAATAATATTCAATTATCTCCACAGCAACTTCTAGAGCATGTCTTCTATTTTTAGCCCCCCCCCCCCCCCCTGTTTTACAGAGATAGGAAGTTTGATCGTTTTTATGTCAAGCTTGAAACACAAAGCAACGTAGACTCAGCGGTGCTAAACAGTCCTTGGTGGATAACCTATTATGCCTTAATAATAGCCCTAGCTTTCGCATTGTCTCTTCCTCTGTATGGTGCACCGCATATGAGTTCCATCCTACTCGATTATGGCTCTTCTTTCCCATAGTTTTCCTCTCCGGCTTTCCATTGGGCGCCCTTGACTTATATCTTCAATTAGTCTTAGCAAAGGCCAGAACAAAATAATAACTTGTGGCAAGTTTGACATTGTCATCATCTCAGTAATAATTGGAGATACGTGTTGGAGGGAAGTAGGAAGAGGGCAAATGGTCTGGAGCTTGTAAACTGTTTAACGCCCTGAATGCCCTTATCAAGGTAGGAAATGTGTCACCAAAGTCAGTCACATAAAAACTATTGAGTGAGCTCTTCATCTCAAAGTGCTCCATCCGCCACAAGCATCACTGCTAAGTGAGGCGATTAGAAAAAGATGGTGGATAATGTCACATAAGTATATACTCAATATACTCATAATGCAGAGCACAGAGCTATTATATGGAAGAACAGAGCAGTAAAAGTGGCAGAGAAACACAATCAGAAACTTCCATGCACAGACATGAAAACAGAAAAATGTATTTGGAGCTCCGAATGGAAAATCTGTCTCAAACACGACCTGCGAACTCCATTTCACGCCTAACCTCTCTCGCTCTCACCGTGTCCGTCAGTGTCTCTCCCTCTGTCTCCGTCACTCTCGCCCTACCTCTCTCACCAGTCACAATAAAGACTTAGAGAATAAATAAATAATCCAGAGTGTATTCTGTGCTCCAGGAAACAGCATAATTGTCGGCGGAGGAGGGAGGCACTAGGAGTCATCACTTGTCCAGATGAATTATAACCTTTGAAGTTGGATTTGAGCAAAGTACAGCAATACTGTTCTGTTGCCAGATACTGTCACGTCTTAGAGAAGGGCCTCGCTTTAGGCTCAGGAGCATGCGTGCATACATACTGGCTCTCTGTCTGCCTCACCCCATGCCTAAAACCCTGAGCTTTGCTCTGTTTTTACTTTTATATGTATAATATGTAACATTTCCATATTAAAATGTGTAAAAAACCACTAGACCTATGTTGTATATTTTGTTTAGTTGTGTACTTACATTATACCACATGTTTCCTATAATTTTCAAAGCTAGAGAAATCCCTAATGACGTTGTATCACCTTTCTGCATGAGTCAGCATTGTGGTTGTCTGCCAGAAGCTGACATTAATTGACTATTTATCCAGTTTTAAGCCATATTTTTACGATGCACTTTTTAGATCTTGGTTGTTTTTAACTTTGTTTTAATTGGATGAAGAATTTTAGTCATCAGATGTCTGGATCTTAAGTTATCAGAGAAATAAGGTGAGCAAACGTTGGCGGCAGCCGAACAGCATCAGAGAAACATTGATTTTTAACATGAAACTACTTTATTCAGTTTTTCACCGGTCTTAATCAGCAGGTCCATTTGCTTTGGAGAGTAGGAGACCTCTGTGAATAATCTGGCTCCTTGTAAAAAAAACTCCTTAACGATGAACAATGAAGGAATCCTAAACGGGAGAAGCTGACTTCAATGACGGCAATAGACGCCACCAAACAGTTTTGACTGAGAGACCCCTAGTAGCAGACAATTACATATGTTACTCTTGTGCATTTCCAATAAAGTGTCAATTCAATCTCTGTGTACAAGTCATGCAAGGATAAACCTTCCCCTCACCGACCATCAATGTGACTCAGCAACAGAAGGAATGAATGTTACACTCAGTATGAGCCAGAGAGTGATGCTGCCCATAGAGAGTAATGTTGGAAGTAATAATATGTGACATCTTCATACAAAATAAATGACTGTTTTTGTACTTTTCATTTTTTTTATCATTAATTCACTAAATCATGTAACAGATGGATGACAAATTAAAGGAAAAAACAACATCAAGTTTCCATTGCAGCTTCAACGCTCCTTTGAGTAGTTTCTCAGAGTAAAACATTATTCCTCCAAAAGACATTCCCTCATTTGGTGTTTTTCAGTTTCATCCTCATCAAATCATTCCACAGTATTCACGCAATTGCACTCGTTATGTTCCCTTTCATATATTCAGGTCTTTCCTTTAATTTCTACTATTATGCTCATTTAATGAAAGCAATTTGCTATTTCAAAATGTAATGCTGTGTATGTCTGTCAAGTGCACAGGAAATGATAGGTTTACATCTTCCACCAGGACAGATTTCTTTATAATAAATTGAAGAGGAAATTAGCATTTAGCTCAACAGACGAAAACGAAGACGAGAAAGAAACTCAAAGAGGATGGCAATGTTATAAATGTCAGCGGATCTCAGAAAACATACAACAGCCAACGATTTTGCCAACATTAAAAATAAAACACTCCCTCTGTAAATTGTGATGAGGAGCTGAATATGTGGGCACCTACCTACACTACCACTGCTCTATATTAAACATTAAAGCAGCTTCTGCCAAAGCAATGCTCACATTTTAATCACCCCCCTGTGTTGTCTATCACCAATCCGACACTATCAGCACCATACAGCCATACACAGGAAAATACTTTGATAATGAAAAGTGCTGCTGGAGAACCAGTCAGGTGTCGTCCTCATTTGAGATAGGCTCATTTATGAAAGGGTGCTCTCTTGTGGCCACGGGGAGTAAAATATGACCCAGGGATGAAGAAGGGGTGCATTGACAGGAAGCAAGACTGGTGCTGCTGGACTTCTTTTATAGACTCGAGACTATTCACACAGGGGCATTAAAGTTATTAGATTTGAATATAGAGATAGATAGATAGATAGAGAGAGAGAGAGAGAGAGAGACAGAGAGAGAGAGAGAGAGATAGAGAGAGAGAGAGAGAGAGAGAGAGAGAGAGAGAGAGAGAGAGAGAGAGAGAGAGAGAGAGAGAGAGAGAGAGAGAGAGAGAGAGAGAGAGATAGATAGAGAGAGAGAGAGAGATAGATAGATAGATAGATAGATAGATAGATAGATAGATAGATAGATAGATAGATAGATAGATAGATAGATAGATTATTATTAAATAAACTCACATACTCACTACTCTGCAGTCAGTGAGACCTCTGTGCCTGCTGAATCCAGAGCGGTGCTGTGCGCTCTAGGGTCCGGGTTTTCTTTTTCTCCCCTCCCATCTATTTCCTCCTCGCTTGCCACTAGTTTACCTTCACTTGTTCAGCCTTCACTCTGAGAGGAGGAGGAGGAGGATGGTATATGATTGGCCAGGCGGGGACTGGTAGTCCGGAGGCTGGCATTGTGCTCCACGTTGATCCCCGTGTTCTTGTTTACACCTTGTGAACAGGGACGAGACGAGACACCGAGGGGCCCCCCAGAACAGACTCGGGAGTCCAGTCTGCAGTGAAGGCGGCTATCTGACAACATCTCCTCCGTGGTTACTTATTTTGTACGGTCGCAAACCACAAGTTTCTCTTTGCCGGGAATCGGACTCTCTCCCGTCTAATGTAACCTCTCCTTTCAGAGCAGCAATGCGTCAAACTTTTTGGTGACTTCTGTGGCACCTTACTGCTCCCAGGCAAGCAGGGTACAAGTGCAGCTGGAAATGAAATCTGCCAGGAATAGTAGCGGCAAGTTGTTTCTTTATATCCACAGGGTGTGATATCTACGGACCTCTTCAAACTTTGATTACGGGCGGAAATTACACCCTCACAATCTGCCTGGTGATGGATGTGTTTTGAGCGGTGCAGTCTGTTTGCGTCAAGAGTGAACTATTTACCAAAACAGCGACATCCAGCATCAATTACTGGACTTGTTTGTATTTCACTGTTTCCTAAGAAATCTTCCAGGGGACTTTTTTGGACAAGAGCCACTTGGTGTGTCAGAAGCACTGCAGGTTACGCTGTGTGGGAAAACCCGGGACGCTTCGCAACGGCGTAGCCTGAAAAGATGCTCTCTGTTCGGATGCAGCGTGACCGAGGTCTCGGTCCTCTGGTTCTTCTCCTCCTGGTCGGGCGATATGTCGTGTCTGGCACTGGTAAGTTGTGAAATCAATCACAATCATTTTATAATCATTATGAAATACTGTAAACATGTGACACAGCTCATTTTACATTAAGAAAACACAAAAACATGCGCACAGATTCACAGAAAGCTTGTTTATTTTTGTTTATTTATTTTGAGAAATGATACTTTCTACTTTTTACTAAAAGTGTCCAACGTCAAAGTTACCTTCACGCCCCCACTTTTGCGCAATGGGAATTTAAAGTACACACGCTGGACTCTAGAATACACCCATAACAGTGAAGGGATCTGGGCTCGCCTGCTGACCTGCACTTTCTTTTCCCTCAGTAAAGTCTTCAGCCTTACAGTAGACACGAGCTCAGAGCTCTCTTTTCTACTTGGAGCGGAAAAATCAAACTCCCCCGGTGCGCAGGGAGTAATTAAGGTTTTGCTCCATGCCTTCTCGGCCTCTCCAAAAAGAAAAGCTCTGTGAAAAGTAAGACAGAGCACTTTAAGTGCTTCAGGAGAAAATATTATTTTGTGTTTTTCTCATTGCAAGATCTACATTTAGTGTTGCAAGCTTAAGTGTACAAGTTGTGTCTGAAATACTGAATGCACCCACATAATCATAAAACATTAATTACTTTTTAATCATTATTTTATTAGATGTAGTATTTCAGTCTGAACAGAGCAGACTTCTATCAGTGGATTGCTCAGAGTTAATGCCCTCAAAGACTGCAGCGGCTCTTATAGAGATTAAATCACTTGGTACACAGGGCAGGTCACAGTTGGTGAGCTGATGGGACAGGACCTGGACACCAAGGTGACGCCATCTCCGGTGTTAGATGAATTATTTCACTCAGCGTGGCCTAGTGGTAGGCAAGCCTGGACTTTTCCTCCCCTCCCTTTGCCTGATAAGATTGAAATATAAGGCAGAAATCTGAGGCTTTAGTGGATTGAGGATTAAGCTCGGTTTACAGTATGAAAAAAAAGAACAATTCGGAAAACAATAAGTGCAGACTCTACATAAGCATTGCTAAAATACCACTGACTCTCTGGTGAGAAAGTCATTTTTTTAACTTAATGACAGCAGTAATCTTTTGGAGGACACTCTGACTGTCTGTCCAGGTCTGTGGTCATTTCTTTGAATGCCAATAAGAACCCTGCGATGTACCTCCCAAGGTCCTCGTGTGTGTATTATTCCCTGAACAGGCAGAGCAGAAAAGCAGCTTACGTTTATTAAAATTGTGGACCATTATAAAATCCTTGCATGAGAAATGAGAAACGTTGACATAAACAGTTGAGGATTGCAGTGAGGTCCTGTTAGGGGAGCAGAGCATGGGAGGAGGGGGACAACAGGGGACAATAGCTCAGTGTGCCCCAGTAAAGTTTCTGTCTGGGCGAGAGCAAGGCAGAGATATATTTAGGGAATGCATGATGGGACAGACAGATTGCATTTATCTTCTCTCCCATTGTGTGTATACCTTTCCTCTGCCGCCTCCCCTCAGATCCCTCCTGTCTCGGTCTCTGCCTGCATTGGGGATGTGCTGAGCTCACATTTCTGCAATGGTGCTCCTCTTTCTGTGTTGACATACACATTAATTACCCAGACTGCCAGGAACACTTGTCTGGAGTAACTACCCTGCTGTCCACTGCCTCTCTGTGTGTGTGTCATTATTAATGACTTCATCAGAATCAGGAAACATACGGGAAAAGTGTTTACACACAGTTTGAAAACATCAGGATTAAATGAAGACGACCAGGTTCCCAGTAAACCCCTGAGGGGGAAGAGGCAGGAGACCAGTGGCCAGACTGGGAGGTCAAGACAGGAGGAGAGCGAGGGTGAGGGTAGCGAAGAGGCAGTCGAGTGTTCAGAGTTAGGCAGCGTAGCATGTCAGACACTCCCATAGAGGCTGGATGAATAGTGACACCCCTGTAGGATGTGCTGTCTCATTTGAAGTGTGGGAATCCTCTTGCTCCTGAATAGCAGTGCAGCGGCTGCATAAGACTCCCTATGTGAGCTAATAACAGGCTACTGAAATATTTGTAGCCCTGTTCTACAGTTTGATCTGGAGAAATCTGTAATTTTCTGACAGCTAAAGTATGAATTTTAGATGCATAAAAAGAACGGAATGTGACAACAAAGCTAACCTCAAACAAACACCAAAGCAGATTTGGCTTCAAAGACGCTCAACAGATTGAGATGTCAGATTAGATCAAAGTGTCTCTGAAACATGTAGTCATAACAAAAGTGCTGCCAGGCTGTTGCATCTGCAGAGAGTTGGACAGGTGGTTGGACACCGTGAAAAATAAACAGACCGACTGCTCTCTTTGGGCCAGGCCACAGGCCAGACTAGTTCCTAGTCAGGTCCTGCTGGCAGACCAGACCAGGCCACATTCTGTCCCGGAGCAGTGCATTAGTTTTATAGCTGTCAGGCGGCAGGGGATGGGATCGCTGGCCAGCCACTGCCCTCTCTGCTGTATTATTCATACGTGCAAAGTGGTCTTTGTTAATATTTAAAATGTGCTTATGATGCTCAAATTCTTGACATCAGAGACAGCAAAGGAGGAAGACGTGGGAGGGGGACAGTTGCTCCGCTCTCATTGGTGAAACTGACCGGGGTAGCTGCAGGGGGTAGTGAAGGGTTTTAGGGTACCAATAGGCATTTATTGACTAGATAAAAGAGTGGCAGTTCGAGCAAGTGTGCCAATTGCAGCCGGGGGCTATTGCGGAGGATGTGTGTGAACCAAACAACGAGAAGGGTTACGCAGGGTAATGCTATCCATCTGAAGAGGAAATAACAGAAAGAGAAGATGGAAGAGAAAGGAATATGTGAGAGACATATTGAGATAGATTGATCTCAGGGCATGGCTTTTAAATACCCTTTATGAGAAAGGAGCATAGAAGAAAACTCCATAGCAGTGGCATTCAAGCGTCATTAAACCTCTGGCACAGGCCAGATAATGAGGCGATGTGTGTGTGGGGAGGAATAGGTGGGAAAAGAATGAGAGGAAGGCAAGTGATGTGCAGCAGGTACCAGGTTAAAGCTAGCAAAGCAGCAGAAGAAACAGTTGTTAAGGGAGAAGAATATCGTCGAGGAGTGGCGGAGGGTGGAAAGTGAAAAAGAGACACACAAATCCACTTGGGGGATGTTTTTATTAAGGCTCTTATCGATGGAGAGAGCTCACAGTATAAAGAGTAGACATGTTTAATGCTTTGCCAATACTGTGCATGTTAGACCGGACCATAACTCTCCAGCAAACAGCAAGGGCTCTGTAGGAGGCAAAATGGCAAGGTAAATGCAAGAAGGAGCTGACTATAAAGAGTGGAGGGAGGAATTGGCAGCAGAAGAAAGTTTCGAGACTTGAGATGAATATGGTTTTAAGCGCAGGCCATTATTTTCTTCTGTATAGACAATAGGTTCTCAAAGTATTTAGAATCTGGGGTAACAATATAATGATCTAATCAATACTGCTTAGCCTGCCAACGTATTCAAACTGTGCATTATTATTGTGAATATTATATGTATAACTCCTATTACATATATACGAGGTATATATGTAATGCCACCTTTGATTCTGGTTTAAAAAGTCTTGTTTTTTAACCAGATGGTCTCCCCTGCCTGTGTGCCTTCACATAAGACAGTAATAAAATGCAGGAATGTTTCAATTTTAATCCAAACATTTAACGCTATTGAAATTTAAAATGTAAAAATGTTTTTGACCAAGCTGTTTCTCACAAGGTCAAACTATCTTTTTTAAACAGTAATCACAAAATATATTTTATCATGTTGTTGACTTTTGAAGGTGATATTTTGTGAATAAAACACAAAGAGTTTGGCCCAGGCTTTCAGCGCAGTTTAAAAAAAGTTGCGGCTTGAGTAAGAGAGGGGGTTGATGGATGGATGGATGGATGGATGGATGGATGGATGGGTGAAGGAGGGAGAGTTTCTGTGGCAGATGGGAGCTGAGTTTCTGCTGGGCCGGCAGGACAGGGCACCCCCTGCCCCTCCATCCTGCCTTGTGGGGGGAGATGGGTGGGGCAGACAGGGAAACAGGAAGAAAACCTCTGTGGGGTTCCATTGTGCTTTAGATGAATAGGAGACTCCACAGAGCTTTTTCTGCCCCTTTGTGTGGGGTAAAGGGGGGGCAGCAGAACACACACACACTCAAAACTCATTCACAGCTTCAACAGGAACTACACTTGCATTAGTTTGTGTGTGTGTGTTGCTTCTTTAGATGTGTGTTACTGTTGCATAATGCTCAGGTTAAGATCACACCTGCTTGTTGTATCTTAAAAAAAATCTCTGAATCTAATTACGATTGATATGCAAAGACATGCTCAGTGACACCTGACATCAAAAGTACAGCACACACCCACACATACACCCACATATGCAAAACATAGCCACATCCTCTGATGAAGAGGTAGCATTTATTTGAATAATGGTGAAAGACCCGCTGGGTCACTTGTGAAGAGTGAGAGAGTGAGTGCAGGAATTTTCATTTAAGATGTCAGCAGCACTTTGGGCATCGTGACCAATAGGATCAGGATTCACTATGGGGGGTCTCGCCAGATCCTAAACAACCCCCTTACCCTAAGATAGACACATACAAACACTTGTTAAAAGTGTTTTTTCTGAGGTCCAGACATCAGAGGCAGTGTCAGCACTTGATTGGCTGTGCTGTGTTCCAGCACTCTGCGTGTGTCCTCGTATAAAAGGGGGCTTTTTCAGACCATGTAGATTCCCCTCAGCTTCTTAGTAGAGACTTTTTGTCTTCAAAAGGCAGTTGAGCCAAGTCCACTCAGAGCTTAGACCACAGCCAATCTGTTAATGCCTGTGTTTGTGTCTGTTTGTATGTGAGTGTGTCATGTGGGCTTGGCTTACTGGAGGAAAAGTCAGCTTAAAGTGTGTTGAAATGTGCTGCATTAGGGAAAGCAATGGCAGTTATCATGACTTCCTTTTGTAAATGTGGCATACAAAGCTACATTCCCCCACATCCACATTAATAAATTGCCTTCACTCGTCCCCATTCCCCCTTCCTTCAATCTCTCGATAGTCTCATCAGGTGTATTTATAGCTATATTGTCTCACATATACCAACCTCTGTCATCCATATATCTCTCACTCCATCATTTTTTTTCCAAGCAGCCAGCTCTCTTGGCGGAGTTTGGGAATTGCTCTTTATAAGGCACTGTGAAGAATCCCATTTCTCTCAGTGTAACGCTTATTAGGGTCCCATCTGCCCTCAGGGTACTTATGAATGTGGGGGGTGTTTGGGTTGTCGTGGGTAGGTAAAGGAGGGGAGCTTTGTCATGCCTGTGTGTAAGTGGATGTGGGTGACACTGTGGGCTTGTGCGAGTTGGGATGGGGCTCTTAACACTGCGGAGCACACACACCCAGCAGCTGGTGTGTCTAAAGTAGGGGAATGACACACAGGCCTCCCCGGAGAGACGGCGTATTGAGCGTACGTGCGCATATCTCCGGCTGAGAGAGGGAACGGAAATGATCCTGCCTCCTTCTGTCTGCATGGCAGGCAGCTAGGCAACAGCAGGACTTTCAAACAAAAAAATGTTCCTCCCTTGGGTTTTAAATCAAGGCGAATGATTGCTTAATGAGTGTATTTGTTATTTGTGAGTGTGTGTAGAGGGGGGTGGAGGGGGGTGATTGGCTGCATGTCACCAGTGTGCTACTGTGTTATTTAATGTAGTGACTGTCCTGGAGTTAAAGCACCACTTTTTGTCTCTCCCGCTCATCGCCCCTGTCAGTAATGGAGCGGGGATTGGCCACTTAATCAGAGGTCAACAAGGGCACATCCAGACCTTTCCTTTCCTTGTCTCCTTTCCTTGTCTTTCTGTTCCACTTCTCTCCCCTCTTCTCTTCAGTTTAAGCTTTAAAAAGTGTGCTAAAGGAAGAAGTCTGCTATGCAGTATCTAGCCTCATCCCTGAAACATATGTAGACACATACAAGCACGCACAGTAGGGGCAATAATCCCTGTTTCTGCTCAGAGACTCTTGGCTCACAACCATGGCAAAGAGAAGAGTGAAAGAATGAGATCTGCCCTCATCCACTCTTTAATTCCTCCACCCGTCTTCAGCGCCAGGATTTAATTCTTACTTCTCCTCCAGAGGCTTTGACTGGGAGGCTCCAAACACACAGTAAAGATTCTGTTCTCGCCTTCGATGCAGGTCTTAATCAAGGGCTGACAGGCCCCTCTTGGCTCGGGTTTGTGCGTTTGCCGTGCGTGTGCATGCACGATGGGTGCGCGCTGATGGGAAGCAAGCCATATTACTTAGGTATTACTCCCTTTTCTGCATGGGTCACAGTGGGGTCACTCGCCCAGTCTCAATCAGCACACAGCTCGCGCACACACCCATCTTCTTCTTGCTCTGGCAGGCGCTCTGATTGCATAGGAGGAAACCTGGTTTATCCTCCGGGTTCATTCACCCAGCCAGGTGTACGCCAAGTGCGCCACAAAATGCCACCAGTCGCCAAAGAGGAATCGCTTTAAATGAGCACCATGTGTGAAGTACGAGGTCTGGCCTAATGTGGCAGATGTACCTGCATGTAATTAAGGTTAGATATAAGTGTATGAGCTGACACACACACGCATCAACTGTGTCAGCGGGTGTGTGTTTCAAGCCTCTTACCTGCTGCTGACCAGATGGGCTCTGCAGCCGACCTCACGCTCACCTCTTCCCGCCAATCCGCTTAGATTAGCTGGTGAGTTGAGCTAAGGCACAAAGGCATTATAGTGACACATCAGCCCCCCCACCTTCCTCCCCATACAGCAGTCAATCTTGCACACACACATAAAGCACACGTGCAGCCCTCATTCTTCACGTAAGATATTTAGGAAGACGATATGGTGTGTGTGTGTGTGTGTGTGTGTGTGTGTGTGTGTGTGTGTGTGTGTGTGTTTGTGTGTGTGTGTGTGTGTGTGTGTGTGTGTGTGTATTTGGTTGGCCAGTGCCCGTGGCCTGCTGTTTATGGGGATTATGAAAGCAGATGGACAGCCATGCTGACTGGTGAAGGTTCATTAACTCTGGGTGTCTCTGCTCTGACTCCACTCTTGCTCAGCTTCACTTGCCTCCAATCCTCTCAGCAACAAGACGTGTGTGTGTGTGTGTGTGTGTGTGTGTGTGTGTGTGTGTGTGTGTGTGTGTGTGTGTGTGTGTGTGTGTGTGTGTGTGTGTGTGTGTGTGTGTGTGTCTGTCTGTCTGTCTGTCTGTCTGTTTGTGGGTACAGCAGGTAGAGAAAGCAACTCACGCAAGCAAAGGAAAACCATATAGATGTTTATCGATCAGGGGATATATGTGAGCTTGAAGTGTCTGCTTGATTGGTTTACGTGGAAGCGATGTAACGCCAGCGGCTGCGACTTTTTGTATTTTGCGCTTTCTGACGTCATAATGTTAAACTGCTCCTCACAGCGTAATTTGTATTGCAGCATGTCATTTTGTGTCAAAGGAAGGTTTTTATACATTAAAGCAGCAGGAGAAACATGTTCCATGTAATCATACTAGTGCCGGATGAGGAGTTATGACTTAGGTATGATGCGATATCTTCAGCAAAAAAACATTTTCATGGAATTTCACTGCTCTGCCGGGAGAGATGAATAGGTATAGTTATAGTGGGTCATTAAACACTGAGCGGTGTCTCTCTATGTCTATAGCTTCAACCTTCACGCTGCAGCCAGCTTCTGCCCTCCTCGTCAACGGTTTAATAAAAGAAACATGGATCACGCAGGGACAGATAGACAAACCTGTGGAGATCCAGACAGACAGACAGACAGACGGTGTGGCAGATTCCTGGGCAGATTGGTTGTTTAGAATCCCTCAGAGGCCTCTGCGCCATCAGACAGACAGGCAGACAGACAGACACACAGGTAGAAGTAGTGAGTCACCTTGTGTCATGCAGCATTGGCAGCGATGTTACCGGGAGTAATAAAACACAGGAGAATATTTCATTATTAACTTATCTCTTGATTATTATTATTATTATTATTATTATTATTATTATTATTATTATTATTATTATTATTATTATTATTATTATTATTATTATTGTTGTTGTTGTTTTCTTTTAAATGTTATAAGATAGTGAAAAATGCTATTTTTTTACAAAGAGGTTGTCTTTCCAAAACCAAATATATTTAATGAAATTAAATTCAACATCACAGGAAATACGCTTATTTGCTCTGTTGCCGAGAGTTTGCATTAGAAGATTTATATCATTTCTGTACGGTAAATAAATAGCACAGCACAAAACCACCTGTAACACAAAAAACATGTCATTTTTATGCTTAGGTTTTTGTGTGAATTAAACGAGAGATTTAGTGGTTTCCCACTTTGTATTATGTGACATTTGGACAGAACCAGTCTAGCTATTTCCCCGTTTCCAGTCTTTGCGCTAAACTAAGATAAGCTAACTAACTACTACTGTATCAATATTCTCATCTAGCTCTCAGCGAGACACAAATAAGTCTATTTCCCAAAATATTCCTTTAAATGATTAATCAATTATCAATATAGTTGTTGCTTAATTTTCTGTCGATCAAGTAATTGATAATAAAGTAACACCGCTGGTGTGGTATGGCAAGGTATGACTCGATAGTCAGGGTACATTCTGTGTAATTGTGATGTACATGGTTCGTTTCTGCTTTATGACTTTTGTCACATTTTTGTCACATTACTCTCAATGTTGATATTGTATAATGAGAACCACGTTGTTTCCAAACAACAGATGTTGTGGATAGCCAAACTATTAACAACAACACAAAGATCCCTCAGATTACAACCGTCAAATGAACCGCAGAGACACAGGGAGATCATTAACAGGTACTTTTCTGGTGTTTTGCTCCCTGTACCCTTCAGAGTATATATAATGCTTGTAATGGAAAAATGTTTTACAGTAGAACAGCGACAGATTGTAACTTCTCTGCTGCTCTTAAGCCCTTTGTGATGAGGTGAGGGAGTCTTTTTTGTTAGATTTAGGCTAGAACACTATGAATGGCAGAATGAAATAGAACATTTAAGTGTGCATGTCAACGTCCACCCACGCGTGTGTGTGTGTGTGTGTGTGTGAGTGTGTGTGCTGAGATGCTGTCGCTTACGGTGCTCCTTTTTTTATGCTCTTGTGAGCGTGAGTTTGTGAGTGACAGTTATACAGTGGTGTTCAGTGTGTAAATTTCCTTCCCTCTAAAGCTCTCAGCAGTGGGCCTTACATTAGCACAACAATTTACACATCTGTCCTGAGGCGATGAACGGGCAACTCTGAGAATAATGAAAGTCTCAGTCAAAGATAGTCTGTGTGTTTGTGTGTGTGAGAGAAACCCGCAGAGGTAAGGGAGTCTCTGTAAACAAGAGACAGAGGAGGTTTATTAAAACCCCACCACCACTCGCCATCCTTTTGTCCTTCTATTTTCTGCGTCCCTCACCTCATCTCCCCCTCTTTCAGGAGGAGCGATTACATGCCTCTGTCTCTCTTGTCTTTCATCTCTCTCTGTGAAGAGGAGAGGAATGAACGTCCTCTGCGGTGTGTAATTACACAGAGAGATCCTGGATGAGGGCGTCTGTCTCCACAAACAAAAAGAAGCAACCCCCCCCCCCCTCTAAATACCTCTTGATAGGGGGAGATCTAAAAAGAGACATTTAACTACCTTTGATCCACAGCAGGGCCCTTGTCTTTACCTGCCACTTATGGAGGCCTAATAAGTACTATCACAAGTCTATTTATTTCATTAGAAGCACTGACACTAACATATGCGTGGCTCGGCTCCAGCACCGTGGGAATGAAATACACAGCTCCTCCATTCATTTTAAGTACAGAGTCATAATCATGACACATTTACAGGCCGGTGTTCCAATCTTACCCATGAGTCATATTGCTGAATGATTATGGAAGGGCGGCTTTTTATGGGCTTGCATTGGTATTGGCTAAAGCTCTAATTGGCCCAAAGCACATTTGCATTCTGGGAAGGTAATAATGGGGCTCTTTGGAGGCACTTTAAACGAGAAAGTCATTGCACTATGACTTAATTCTGCGCATAGAAGCGCTGATGCCTCCAGATGGCTTTTTTACTGAGTGTGATATGGCCATTTTATGTGCATGATCATATACTTACCCAATACTTTGGGAATAGCCAACTTACTAGCAATGTCACTGGTCTCTTGTTATCCATTTTTTAATTATAATATTTTTATTGCTTCTTATTTCTTTCTTGCAACAGAAGAGAAATGCAAATAAAGCTAGCTAATATGGCATGCTTGCATAAATGCAAAATAGGAGTTTACACTTTGTTTGTCGTGAGTCTAGTGGACAAACTAGAGATTTTTCTTATATCTCTCGTCCATTAGCACCGCTTCTCTGCTCGTATCGAAATGTATGTATGAGTATTGTGTTGAGGGAAGCAAACAGAGGTCATACAGTGTTGTTTGACAATCTGCAGAGGTCACTGAGGTCAAGCACCTCTCTGTTTGCGAGATAGAGTCGGCCTGAATGTGTTTAACGTGTCTTTTTACTTGTGTAAATCCGCCCCCATTCAAAGAGACTTCACTGTTTCTCTGAACTCACTGGGAGATGAAGTGAGCGTTCTGGTGCAGCTCAACCATCCTTGGCGTCAGACAATAGACCGGGGTCTTCTATTGCACTTAGCTGAAGTTGCTGAATAGAGCCGGAGTGGTGCGGCCATGCAGCTGCTGAACAATAGCCTGCTCAGCAGAAAGGCAGCAGGTGACCTCAAGGTCCTGTCCACTCTGATCCCTGAACCCTCGCCACACAGAGTCAGCACTGGGAAAGCCACAGCAGAGACCCTGCGGTAATTTGAGCAAATCAACCAGAATCACAGTTTGTTTGTACAGTTGAGCTTTTAGTGGCTGGCATAAAAGGAATAGTTACACATTTTGGGAAATATTCCCTTTCTTTCCTGTAGAGAGTCAGATGAGAAGATCACTCTTATATCTGTGTGCTAAATTTGAAGAGCCAGCTTAGTGTAGTTTAGCTGCAACACAAACAGCACAGACATTGGAAACAGAGGAAAACAGCTAGCCTGGCAGTGTCCAAAGTTAAAATAACTCCCCCTACCGACATCTATAAATTTGACTAATAAACACGTTATATCCGTTTGTTTAATCCATACACAAACAGAGATCTAATTGCACAAGCTTGTGGTTTTATGGGGAGTTACATGCCAGAACTGGATTTTCATGGACGGACGCAGTGACTTCCTGGAGTCCTGTCATCACAGTGAGGTTGTTAGCCACCAAAATGTCAAACTATTGTTTAATATTGACTTCACAAACTTCTGCACCCTCTACTAAGAGCATACACTTAGTGTGACACTGCTATGTAAGACCGTAAACCTTGCCCTGTACTTCCAGCCATACTGAAATCAGTGATGTTAAGGTACTTATTTTGCGTTGTGATTCTGCTGCCCTGCCTTTCCACATCTTTCTTTTTTCAAGGAGACTGGTGCGTGGCAATATGTTTACACAATGCTTAAACTATGTATTCGCACCCAAAATGGATAAAGGGTTTAATGGGTCTTTGTCTCACTAGGTGGTGATATGTTTGAATAAATATGGATCCCATTTGGAAATGAAAGCACTCAATTAGGCTTTGTGACTGAAAGTGTTCCGAAATCCACCACACTGAGGGGATCTCTCTTTGTTTGAGCAGGCAATAGAAAGCATTTTATTCTACTTTAATAATAGCAACTCTCCGATCCCCAGACATACTCTCAAAATAAACACCATCATCACTCCTACAGTACACCCAAAATCACACACAACTTTACACAAATCCCACCATCAGGAATAAAAACATAAACACTCTGCAGCTCCCCTCCCTGCATTTGATCACAAGCGGCCTCCCCTCCTCCCCATTTATGTTTATTCTGGGGATTATTCTGACCTAATCTCTTTAGAGCATAATTCAGATTAGATTTTGTGTTATTATTATTGCTATGTCCATTGCCTACTGTCCTTCTGGGATTTCCTGACTGCTGTAGTGCTCCTATGTTTGGAAAATTGATTAAAACTGCTGACCACTGGCCTAGATAACGCAGGATCTGAAAAGTGGATGAAAAAATAAAAGCAAACACAAATGATATAGTGCTGCATATTTTAAAAACATGTACTCTCTAATAGAACTGTGGATGTACATGCTCAGCACGGTGGCAGCCACGACGGAAATCCCCCTTTCATGCATTTATCCTGCATTGATCTTACGTTAGAATAGCAAGTATACTGAAAAACAAGTTTTGCCTCGGCCTACCAGTTAGAATCTGCTTTTAACTTCCAACAGCCATAAAGAGAACAAAAAAAACTCTGCTAATTAATTACCTGAAGCAAAAGTCTGTATTCATGCAGTTAAAGCTGCGGCTCCATCTGTATTTGAGTTGCCATATCATCCTGAAAGTTGCTCAACAATTTTATATTCAGACGTTATGTTTAGTCGCCATTTTCAAGATAGTGTTAAAACACCATCTGCCTTTTACCTCTGTCTCTGAGCTCGGGAATCTGAACTAGAGAACCCTTGAATAAATTACAGTATGTGCGTAAAAATGACAGTGAGTGCAGAAAATAAAAATACATTCCCTGCTATTCATTATGTGTGAAGCACAGAGGGTCTAATTTTCAGTGTTTTACCCTCCATTTTCCCATCACTTCATGAAAATGTAATGTGAAAAGTAAAATATTGCTTCATTTATCAACACAGATTGGCTTCTTTTGCAATTAAGTCAAAATAATGTCTTCTCCTTTGTATATGTTCCTACTTACATGATTTGTTGTCAACCTCATTAGAGAAAAATACATTTTGATTTTTTGCATCGATAAGCTCTACATAAGATAAGATCTACATTCACCTTACACAGACACAAAACCAGCTCCCTCAATTCCCTGAAATACACGACCTGCACTTAATGTCATTTCAGTGCTCCCCATTTGCTTGCTTGTTTTTCTCAATTATAGAATTGCATTGGGGAGCAGGAACAAGGAGGGCTTATTGTGACGTTACCCCGAGGCACTCAGTCAATGACTTGGAGAGAGAAACGAGAGAGTGCTTTGGATATTTTTGGTCTCTGTGCCTCACACCCCTCAGAATCCTAATGGACCACATGATATGCAACTTTAGCCCAACGTACGAGAGCCTGTGCATGTGCGTAAGGAGGAGAGAAAGAGGGAAGAGAAGCTTGAGTTTGTTGCTCATATGTGGAGGTTGAAGGAAGGGAGACAGGGGAGGCGCGGAGGCTGTGTTTGTGCTAGCTGTTTGGGAGTTAAAAGAACAGGCTGCAGTGTACATTTCATTACTCTGTTCTCCTCCTGAGGCCTAGGTGTGTGTCGCAGCTCCTTCCGTGGGCAGCAGAGCGCCAGATGATTAGATGAGTTGCACTTCAGTAAATGGATGCTATTGATCTCCACACCTTGTTATATGGACCACCTCAGAACAGGACGAGTCTAAAACAAGAAGGCATGATTAATCTTACACGGTCCAAAATTGCCTCTTCTGTTCAGCTAACTTTCTCACTTTTTCATCTTTACACTCCTAAAGTCGTATAGCTTTGTCTGCTTTGCTTCGCCGTGTCGTTCTCTTCCTCTTTCCTTCTTTTTTATTTGCTCCTCTGATCGCTTTCAGTGTCTCCGCAGTCGTTAGAATTATTGGGGACTACATAATGTATATTAATGTGCTGGTACTTTTAGAGCAAGTTTCGCTGTGCGTGCTATTATATTTCATGGGGAGGAAACACAGTAGCGCGCCTCTGTGTCGGGTAATTAAATTGAGATTGTGATGTGTTGTTTTTCTACATGCGTATGCAGAAAAGTCGTGCTCTCTGGATCAGAGTGGGGACACCTGTGAAGAGCTTATCACAGGTGGAGGTGAGAGGTTGCATAAAGGGGAGGCCATGGCAAAGGCTATAAGACCTTACGTCAGTACGTGTTTTAACAGTGTAGCGAGAAGTCTTAGTGCAGCAGAACCATGATTTAATATTGAGCAGTGAAGCCGGGGATATGGAGTTAACAGAGGGATGCGACCTCTGACCGAGCGATTTGCACTGGATAAATAAATTGCATTGTTGTATGTTGATGTTATGAGGGCAAGAGTGTGAGCTATCATAACAGAAACCTCAACATGAATACTGAATGTTATTCACTATCTTCAGTATGCTGCAGGGTTGATAAAGCCAGGGTGTCTGGCATAAATTAACTAATATTTGCAGAGAAGTCTCATTTTCTTCACGTCAATCATTTGCTGTTTGCTTTTTGGTCTGGTGCTAGCATGTTAACTATTCAAACAGTCTTATTGTTGTGCATGTGATGTAGTTCATGAAACAGAATAGCATCGATTTTACATCAGCAACGCAAGCACCACTCCCCTACATGTAATCCAGCAGAGCCTCTACACACACACGCGCGCACACGCACACGCATACGCACACACTAAAGGCTGGATCTTTGTTGTTGTGGGAAATGGAAGTTGTGAAGTCAGTCATGCTGAATAGATTGTAAATTGTGGGGAAGATATAAACACCTTTTATGTTTGCAGCCTGCCATTGTACTTCACAAATGACCCAAGTGACCGCAGCCATATGAGGGTCAAGCAGTTCTATTCTTACCTTTTCAAGCACAGTGGGGCCCATTCAATGCCTGCACTGCTGTTGCTCTATAGGACATCAGTATTGGAAAGAAATATCCCTGGGAAGATATCAAAAAGTTGTTCTTACTGTTACAACACCTGCATGCTTTGAACTCTAAGATTGTGAAGGTCTTAAACTATTTTAACCTATTTAGAGATGCTATAATTAATATTTTTGGTTTACCAATTGACCATGTGTAAGGTATGGGGTTGCTAATACTGGTCACTATACGAGCCTCTTACAATTCGACAAGAAGCAGCAACCAGGCGCCACGTTTATAATTAGAAGGGCACTCGAGAGTGCAGACCTCCGCCAAGACCGTTTCCATAAATGGCAAATAATGCTTGTATCCACCCTGTGATTCAGATCAGCCCCAAAATGTAATGGGTTATTCCTTGGCCCATGCTTTACCTTTACGTACTTCTGCTGTCAAACAGACAAACAAACCAAACTGAAAACATAACTTCAGGTAAAAAGGTAAGCTAATGTAACATTATCATGTGCTGTGGATGTATTTTAATGCTTGTTTTCAGCCAGCAATCTTTTTCTGCAGGAATGAATAAGCTCCAGGATTACCGTTTATGTTGTTTGTCAACCATCTAAATCTTCCTCTAGATTCTCACTAAAGAAATATCACTGCTATACACTAGCTCCGCCTCTCAAGCTAAACCCAGACAATGGACAGTCTTTTAGTAAATTCCAGCTCATTTATAACAGTGTTAGTGTCAGGCTACCTTTTGGTAAACACACAGGAATTGGTCATCATGGTGATTTACTGAGTACTTGCACTAAATATGCATCTCCACAACTTCTGTCCTTAATAGTTTTCACAGAGCAACTATCATCTTTGCCGATTTTTTGAAATGGGTAGAAGCATACGCGCTGGTACTGTAAATCTCTTTGGACAAAAGTATCCACCTCACATCATAAATAACACATGAATGTGGAGCTGAGTACAGTGTACTCTTTGGCAGGAGTTTATGTGCTACCTGTGTTTCATTTTAGTGTACTATGAGTCTTTGATGGCACATCTTTGGATGGCGTCAGTGCTTTGAGCTCAGAATTCTCAAAGCGATTATACAAAGTTAATCTACATGAAGCAGAATAATCCAGACTACAAATGGAGAGATGGGTTGTCGGTATGCGGTGTGTGTGTGTGTGTGTGTGTGTGTGTGTGTGTATGTGTGTGTTTGTTTGTGTGTGTGTGTGGTTTCAAACCCCGATGCGTCGTGTATACACATTCCATAGATTGCCCCATAAATCCAACACAATATAAAATCTAATCAGATCATGCAGTCATGTAGACCATATGTGTGTGCTTGTTAATGCTGTTTGTGTGTGGATCCAGCTTACACACAAACAGTTCCAGTCCCTAGCCGTCATACTTTTTGTCTGTCAGCCTGTATTATCCATCAAAGCAATGGATTAAGTAGCTGACTTGCTTCCACCTTGACACATTTAAGGCAAAGCAGCTACAATAGTCAGATTCTGGGTGTTTACATGTTGTTTATTACTTTCACCCAGTTCTGTCTTCCCAGGTCTTTGCGTGTGAGTTCATTTATCGAGTCTCTAAGCAGAGCTCTTTCCTTGACTTTTCATCCTCAATAATCAATACTGGTCCTATGAATCCAGGTCATCTTTGCTCGTGTGGCTTCTCTCTCTCCTGAACTGTCTTTATCAATCTCTGTCTCCCTCACTCTCTCTTTTCCTCGCTCGCTTGTACTCTCTCTCAATCTCTGTCTTCTCCCTCTCTATTCCTGTCTCTTTTTTCCTTTTCTGTCCTCACGTTCTGTCTTCTTCCTCCCGCTCTCCTTATCCTGAAAAATGCCCATCTGGACAGAGCCCTTACACTATTAGTCCTCGTGTGGCACTGATTAAAAATAGATCAGTACTGAGTCAGAATTAGTCAAGACGTTGTCCCCTCTCCAGCCTCTTCTTGTCTCCCCCTCTCGTACGCTGAATTCTATTGGCTAATGTTAAAAAGTAGATATAAGATTGAAAATGAAAAATTCGCCATAAAACGGCCCAGTCTTCCCTTTTTATCTCTGCAGTCTCTGTGTATGTGTGTGAGAAGCAGTGAGTGTTTGTCAGTGAGTACGTGTACCCCCTGCGGACCTCTTCGCTGGGTGCTGTCTCATGTCGAGCGGTGTGTTTGAGAAGCTTGTCGAGGTAAAGCTCCTGTCAGCGCCTGGCCGGAGGGAGTGTACTGATGAAAGGGCTCTTCATCATCCTAATGGGATACACAAACCTATTAACCACCGCGGCTGCCATGGCATTGAGAGAGAGAGAGAGAGAGGAAGAGAGAGAACGCTGACGGTACATACACATACCAAGGAACATACTGAAAACATACACAAGTGCACAGGTCAGAAAAAAGTAGTGTAGACAAAACAGTGCTTTTGGGAGAGGAGTTGTGACTCCGTGGCTTGCTCGGATTTGTGCGAGGTTCAGTCAGTGGCCATCAACATCTGGGACAGAGGGTTAATGCCCTGCTGTCCACCGGAGCCACCGCCATGTGCCCCCTCTCTCCCCTGGCATAGGTCCATAATAAGGAACTATGAATGATACTTTGCATAATTGGATCATTTGATCTTAACATGTAAGCAAATCAAAATAGGGACGCAATAAACAGAACAAAATATATAATAAAAATGCATCCTTTTACATATATCTTTCAGCTTAGTTCAGTTTCAAAAGGGCCCTCTTCACATCTACACACATGCATGCCCCCTCAGGAAAAATTGTAATAACTTTGGTTATCCCCTGACTTTTCATTTAGGGCCATCGTTAGGTTAAATGTTCAATTTATCCAATTATTTTATTTATGACCAAATACCTGCAAAACTACTGTCATTCCCCTCCAGCTGTCCTTTGTTTAAGTGCTAATTAGCTCATTCTAAAACACTAGCTGGCTAAACTGTGAACATACAGCTTCACAGAGAGCTTCACTCTTAGTCTTGTTAAAGAAATGATTATGTGCTGGAATCTGGTTACACTTCTTCTGTTTCTGGCAGTCTACCTACAACATGTACGTATGTATCTTGGTCATTTTACCTTTGTTACATCACAAGCTTAGGCCCACATTTGTTCTTAATAATTACCTACAATATATCCAATTTTCTTTTGCTGATATTTTGGCACTGTGGATAGAAAAACGTCTCTTTTCTGACGTCTGAGGAGTTCTACACGAGTGGGGTTTGAAAGATCACAAGACTTTGCTTGCCGATGCGATTTGAGGCAGGCCAGAGGAGGATGCACAGTCAGGGTGTGGATCAAAGCACCAGCCTGCTGCAGGGGGTGGCAGAAGGAAGAGAGTGGGAGAGGAGGAGAAGAAGCCAGAAAGAGTCTCTCGTCATTATTGTCACAGTGTCACACACTCCGTCCACTCAGTGTCACCATCAGTCTGTGTTTGCCCTTGGCGTCTGGCGGGTGACACTCTGACTCTCCTTCCATCCATCCATCCATCTCCTCCTGTTTCAGCTTATACACGCATACACAAGCATGTTTTCTCTCTCATTCGCAGCCTCATTTTATTTTATCATATGCCGAAGGGATTTTCGTCATGCTCTCTTCATCACTGCTCTCAATCACCGCCATTCCTGCCAGTCCAGTCATACTGGTCACAGCCCACGGCTCTGGGGTGTCC